>NC_063198.1:15150401-15275401 GCF_017589495.1 Alosa alosa | reverse complement strand
GATCACATTTCAGCTGCTCAGCCCTGGTCAGGGAGGAGAGAGGATGACCGCGCGGCTGCACCACAGCCAGACCTGGCAACGGGACACGCTTCTGTTTCATTAATATGCAGTTTATTAAAAACAATCTCTGGGTCTCACCACCCCTATACACACACACACACACCCACACACCCCCACCCACCCACCCACACACACACACATACACACACACACACACACACACACACACACACACACACACACACACACACACGCACACGCACACCACGCACACACACACACACATGCACATACACGCACACACACACAGACCTGCACGCATGCACACGCACACGCACGCACTGTTTGAGCTGTGTTGCTTATAGTAGATGTGCAGCGTTTGGTTCATGTGCTACAAAAGCTGAAGTTTATTTATGAAAGTGGCCTCACTCCCTTCTCTCCCTACTTGAGCAGTTGAGCCTGAGGCCTCATGGACTCTGCATTGCTGTGGATGGGCTCCTCAACGTGCAGCTCAGAAACAACTGGTAGAGGAATGCGCTAGCACTCCCCTACCTACCTAGTGTACCACCACCGTGACATATTCTCAAGTGGATGTGTATGATATATCCATCTGTAAAGGGGGCTATTATTACAGTGTGATACCGTCAGAGTCTATTATTACAGATACCGTCAGGGTCTGCAGACTTTTGAGGGAACAGTGGCAATATGCGCTGGTTCTTTTGCAAACAGTTTGCTCGTGTTTTGTTAAGGACAAGGGCTCCTCATGTCTGTACAGGTCGAGGGTGGTGTAGGGGCTTGTTTGAATGGCAACTGTCATTTTGAAACGGCCCAATGAGAGAAGGCCAGGGTCAGCCCTTGGGAGGTTGTGCGTTTGCACTTTTTTCCTTTCTTCTTTCACTGGCTGTGCAGCACAGGTCCGAGCATGTGACCAGATGCAGCTCTAGGGAGGGCAGAAGAAGAGGAGGTAAAAAATCGAACGTTTCGGGGAAAAAAACTCTGGCGCCTAAAGGGTTAGTGGTTGCATCATTCGAACAGGACTCTGCCTGTCCAATAGGGCACCACCTCATTCCTAGTTGTCTTGGTTATTGATTGGCTGAAGGGAGTGAGGTCATTCTCAACAATTCTGACAGAATTGACTTAGCCTTATCAGATCATGTGTGAAGTGATTATTTTTTTTTGTTTACATTTTCAGTGAATCAAAACTAGCAGATAAATGGAATGTTTTCTGATTATCTGTGTATGATTACCTCCCACATTCTGCCAGTATTTTTGTTTTATTGCCAGTATGGGCTTGCGGGGTCAAACACATTAACAACTTAGAGCAGACGCTCATAACTCACATGGCTTATGGTGCAGTGATATATTGCACAGTTATGAATTCTTTGGGCACATGCATTGTATGTTATTTATGGTAAAACACTACACTCTCAAAACAAGTAATCTTAATGGGATGTGTGTATTCAGATTTTAAATGTTTAGAATAGAAATATGGTTCAGATTCATTTGGCTTGACTGTTTCAGTCATGTTGCACTTTGCTCTGATCTGTATTGCTTAAAAGTTTAGGTTCACGTGTTATGTTGTTATGTTAACGTTGGTATGTTTTATTGCTTTATGGTTATGTTTACGGGTGTGTTTATCTCCAGCAATCAACCTAATGAAGTCGTAATCATTAATTGTTGGATTATTTATGTAGATAAGCCACTTTTATGTCCTTTGGTCACACCACCTGATCAGGATTTTGAATCTGGTTCATGCCAGTAGTCAAAAGATGTCAGAGACCATGCAAACCACTCTCAGTGCAGCGTGTCTTTGCCTCATGTTTGTAAGCCATGCATACCTGTTTCCTGATCTGCTGCCCTGTTTAAATGTAACCAAAGCTACACATGATCCCGGCGGTGGCCATGAATATTGTATTATGAGCTATGTTGGCCATGCACAGTTGTTGTTTTCTTGCCATGACTTAGAACAAGCTAGTTTTTCTTGAATTTGTTGTTTTGAGGGCTTCTTATGTGCTTCCTGTACAATACATATGAGTGGCAGCTGGTGTGTAATTTTAGCCAGCTGTCATTAATAGTCCTTTTAATCATAAAGCACACAGCGCGCTGCCCTTGAGAGTGTTTCAGATGTATTTTTAATGCCGCATTTTTATCATCTCATTTGAACTTAAAGCATCGACTCATGGCTCAAGTCTTGTCAGTTGCTTTCATGCTGTACTCCTCTGATAGGGATAATTTGGACCACAGTGCTGCTCACTAACGTAACGCTTTCCTCCTCTTGAGGTTCTCTGGCCCAGTTCTACCAGTTACTTTTATACTTTGCCCCTCTAGTAGTTTCATGTTTTCACATGCTGTATGCACATACACATACCATTCATAGGATGCATTTATTATTGAATGTTTTTTTATTTCTATAGCCCACTATTAGTGGCATAATCTGATCGACCAGGTCACTTGACCACTCGTATGAGTGACTTCCCAGATAACAATTTCATCTGGGCCGGATCCGCATAAAAGCCTTTACTGTAGATCCGCCTGTAGCGGACATACAGTACGGTATCTGACTGTGGGCCAGATCTGCACCTGATAGAGGTTTCAGCTCTGCTAGCAATGCTGTTTTATCACCGGTTTACAGATTTGTCCCAGGTCCGATTTCCGCAACTCAACCGAAGTGACATTAATTAAGGTGCTGATTCTGCTTTGACTGTCCTTTCCCTACTTCATTGTCAACTGACTGCTAACTGACTGTTTGGACGCCGGATCAGGTCCATTATACAGATCCGTGCCGGACGTTGTGGTAGGTGGGGCCCAGTTCCGTCCCAGTGTATCTTTCCTATCTGGGTTATCTGCATGCTTACTGAAAGACATGTTTTGATCTTAAACCTGAAGTAGATGGAAATATAACACATCCACAAACAGACTTTGACATGGGCAATATAAGTGTAGTATGCAGAGATGTAGCAAGCATTTTGTTTCAGTATTTGGTTTGATCAGAATGTGTTGAGTTAAAGAAAACTGTTTGCACTGGAAGGTCATGGCCTGGAACTCAAAGACATGAGTTGCGTGACTAGTTGCATGTCTATACTTGACATCATTCTGATGATTTCTCAGATGTTTGTATGCCAGTTAAGAAAAATAAACAAGTTGCTCAGTGAATGGCCTGCACTTTAGCAGTTATGTTTGTGTTGATATTTCCGGATCTGTTCTTAGAAAAGCTTTTGTCCAAAGCGGAAAAAAGTTATAGTTTGTGTGCTTTGTCTTTGAGTATCTAACCTCCCATCCCATTCAGTTTAAATGTCTCATTCTGGATTGTGAATACCATTTCTGCTACTATGATGATGGTGTTTTAGGAGGATAGTTTAAGGTAGATAGATTTCAATAGAGTTTTCTTTTCAATCACTTTATTCAGAGCTTTTTACACATCTGTGATCTATCTATCTTCATCTATCAGGTTTAATACTCTCCAACCACGAGAAAAGAGATGTATGACTTCCTAACTGAATAGTTTGGTACTCATGTGCCTGTGAGACCTCATTGACATGTAAAGCCTGTAATTGCTTTGAAGTCCTTTGATTGAAACACATTTAACTGTACTTGAACCAGTATCCTGATACACTGAGTTCAATGCTAACTGCTGAGGTGTTAAGCTATTCTCTATCCTCTCACCCATTCTCACAGATGTCTCAACTAATTGGGCCCTAATTGTAAACTAATTGTTACAGCGAAGGGTTAATTATTGGTGTGGCATTGGTGTGTCAATTGGGATGAAAAACAGGACTTCATAATTTGAGAATATGATTATTACAGTATCTTGTTTCAGTCTGAGGAGATCTTCAATTGTGAAGTATTTGTCCAAGATGCCAACAGTTTGATAAATATGTGCTCTATTTTACTGATTACTGAGGACTGATTAATACATTGATTCCTTCACCAAGCAACTCCTCTGCGTCTTGGCAGAGCACCACCTACTGTTCCGAGACAAAAGCAGCATCTCTCTGCACTCCGAGAGCCGGAGGAAGGCGGATGTGCCTGCAATGACTTAGCTCTTATCCGGAGGCCTGGCCATCGCCTCGGCCAAGTGCTGCCCTGAATATCGACGAAGGCCCTCGGTTACATAAGCAGACCGAGCAGACGCATCCTGAGTCAGCGGTTTCAGCACCCCCACCCCCACCCTCCACCCTCTACCGTCCCTTTGAAGCGACGGCATGTCTGCACAGCACCACCCCGAGTCAACCAGTAATGGCGGTGATAAACTCTGATATAAAACGAGCATCGTTTTAATGTGCTGGCACCAGAAACGGCTCATGCAGAGTCACAGGAACACAGAACTAGGATACCAGCTGAGGGTGTTTTGTTTAGTCTTGGCCTGCCCGAAAAAGCCTCTCTCGATCCCTGCCCCTCTGACCAAGATCCCAAGGCACCTTGTGATGCATGCTGGACAAGGCCTATCTTGGGCTTCCCCCCTTTCCTCCCCTCCTCTCTCGCTCTTTGTGCACAATATTTATTATTCTCTCTCTCTCTCTATCTCTCTCTCTCTCTCCCTCCATGAGAGAGGACACACCCTGGGCAGCCAGTCAACATTTCTCAGCAGCGCTCAGCTGCTTTCCCAGGGTTACGGGCCGCATTTGTTATTGGTGGTGGTGGTGGTGGTGGTGGTGGTGTTGTTTGTTGGTGCTGTGTTCAAGTTCAAGACGAGGGCATCTGCATCTGCCATTCGGGAGAAAAAAAGAAGGGAACATGGAAGAGAATGAGAATGAGATTTAAACAGGGGAGGGCAGAGGGAGGGAGAGAAAGAAGAACAGAGACAAGGAGAAAGTGAGTTTGGCTGATGTGCTTTCACAACGGACACTGCTTTTATTCCAGCCAGTATTCTTCTCCAGTGGTCTTTTGGCTGGTTGGCTCTTTGCTGTAATTGGCAGTTGGTGTTACGCTGATACAAAGAACACTTAGTACCCATCTAAGTGCCAGAGCCAACACTGTCCGCTCCACCTGTTAAGCTTACCTGAGGCGAGAAATGTACCTAATGCAAACAGTGGGGCTGTAAAAAGATAAATAGCAGTTCTTGATGGATAGCAATTGTAATTATGGAATAGAAACTGAATAGAGGCTCATAAGTCTTGTGACTTAAGGCAGAGGGAAACCTATGGGGGCCTTTTTCTTCCCTAATGGAGACACTGAGAGGTTTTGTAGAGCACCTCTTCCCTTCCGTTTAAGTGCTCTACTTGTGTGTCTCTAGAGGCTTTATGTGCTCTGGAGATGATGGCTGAGGAGCAGTATTACCAAAGTTAGTGTTACTCTCTCTGTGTGTGTGTGTGTGTGTGTGTGTGTGTGTGTGTGTGTGTGTGTGTGTGTGTGTGCACTGTGGCATGTATACTGTGCATGTATACTGTGCTGTGTGTGTGCCTGTGCCTGGCCATACTGTGTGTGCGTGTGTTCATATGTGTGTAAAGATTATGAAGAGAGGTACAGTAGACAGCAGGTGCACTGATATCTCCAGGCAAAGAAACGCTCCCTTTGTCAGAAGTGTGCCTCGTCCCAGCGGCCGCTGACGAGTCCTGTCTTCATATGAGCAGCGGTGCCAGGCTGTAAATCTAGAGCGCTGGCTCTGTCCACCGCGCTCACTCAGCTCTGCCTCGGTCACCCAGCACCGCTGCACCCCTCAGCCCGTCTCGGCCTCGTCTCACACGTGGACGGTGACACAGAGGTCAAGGTCAAAGACTTCAAGGTGACAGGAGAGCAGAGAATGCAACAAAAAGTAGACAACATTCATTTAGTGTTTATGCACCAATAGTCATGGATCTCGTCATATTTATGGTCTATAAGGTTGTTTTGATGTTTATGCATCCATAGTCATAGATCTTGTCGAATGGGCTATAAGGTTGTCAATCAAGACTACAGTAAATAAATAATACAGTGCAGGAAACTCATTTAATTGATTGTGATAATTAGTCAGATAATAACCAATTTTGCAATTGGATGGGAAGAACAGTTGTTTCGTGGACAGGAAAGAATGTCTTATTATGTATCTCTTTGCTAAACCCGTTTGTGGTAGGTGTCGGCATGGCACTGGGACAAGAGCTTGGTATCCTTGGTGAACCTCAGTATTGTTGACATATCTGTCAGCCGGTGTAGCTGGAGATGTGTCCTGACAGGTAGGGGTGTGTCCAGGGGCACGAGCAGCAGAAGCAGACAATGTGAGAGTCATGAATGAGCCTCATTGTCAGTTGTCCTCCGGTTTGCAGCCCCTGCTGAGAGTTCTCTTCGTGAAGAGCCTGGTTGTTTTGGTAGTGTGATATCCAGTTGCTGCAGCTGTGAAAATGACACAGGTTTCTCGGTGTTCCAATTTGACTTGAATTGTTTCGCTTTTTTTGCGCTGAGAACGATAATGAAAGTAAGATGTGTATGTTATACATCCCTCTCTTTTTGGCTGGCTGTCTTTTGAGTCCAGTTCCCAAATGCAATTATACACCTTGCAGATGCTTATTTTGGAAGGAGGCCGGCCGCTAGTCTAGACCATGATCTTCTCCCCTGTGCAGGACAACAACAGCAGAATGGAAATGAAACTGCAGCAGTGTTTCAAGACAGATGGCCCGTGCTAGGCCTCTCTGACTCTCTTGTAAAACACTATTGGACTTTCAAATGAGGTTTAGTCTGTGATTTCTTATACTTTTGGACATAAAAGGTGATGTACTTTCCCTAGACTAACAAAGACATATCATAAATTAAAGATTTATTGAGGATGTTTGTGATATTCTTTGTGTCCCCCCTCGATCTCTCTCTCTCTCTCTCTCTCTCTCTCTCTCTGTCTCTCTCACTCTGTGTGTGTGTGTGTGTATGTGTGTGTGTGTTTGTGCAGTTTCACCAGTGATACATTGTCGTGAATATGAACTCCAGTGCAACCCATGGATATTATTTTCATGAAGCCAGGCTTGCTGCCATCTGACCACACCTTCTGTTGTCAGAAAAAAAACACAATACTTCACTTTCCTAAATGTCCAAGCCAGTGTCCCCATCTGAAAAATTAGAGTGTATGTGTATTTGTGTGTGTATGTGTCTGTGTATGTGCTAGCTCACTTTTCCCTAGAAATGCTACATTCCGTGAAAAAATGGTTTGCTTTGAAAAGCAATGTTCCATGGTATTATCATAATAGGCTTGTCAGTATAGTTGCCTTGAGCAGGGCCTGCTAGAAACTTGTGTTTTTGCTGTTCCTACAATGCTGTGACTACATCTGTGTCAGGTATTCTGATGTGCTCCAGAACCTCACACATTCACAGTGTGCCCTCATGTGGTTGTTTGTTTGTACTACAGCCTACTTCCTACCGCTTTGGTGAAATTGAGATAAAAACACTGTGAAGCAGCCTAAATGAGCACACATGCCACTGTGTGTTCTAAGACAGCTGTTTTACTTGAAATAAAACATCGCAGCGAACACTAAAAATAACATTCCCATACAGGTTGTCATTCCTACAGTGTTCTTCATGAAAAGTGTACCATTCCTAGGAGTCCCTCACCTCGCAAAGCCCCTTCTAACATCCACAGATAACCGACTAGCTGTGTGTGTGCACCCACCCCCTTTCCTCTGACACCCACTGATCCTCACCCTTTCTCTCCTCTCCGTCCTCATCCCCCGCCCGCCCTTGAGGACCTGAGTGGGACTCTCACCGGACGTCCCTGTCTGAGTTCCCCAAAGAGCTCCCTTAAGTGTAGGTAGAAGGACGTCATCGTCACCTCTTCTCTTGGTGTTTGTTTCGCTCACTACTGCATGTGGCTGTTTGATAACATGGCTGGGTTCACTTCACTGTGTAGTCAAGAGCACCAGGGCTATGACAACAGCATGCTTTACATAGGATTCAAAGGCATGGTTCACAAATGTTATCGCCTGTACTCTGGTTTGTAAAAAGTTGTATGATTGGCATGGTCAAAAACACAAAAAGGATAGCCACACCCGCTCTCTGCCAGACGTCTATGATTGGTCACGGTAGCCTTTTGCTAATCTTCTGCCATGATCAAAAAAAAAGTCTCAGTGATGGTCAGTCAAGACCACAGGATGCTCTTATCTACTGTAAGCAGTTAAGCCAAGTGAATCCAACAGTGCATGCACTCTTAAAATGAAACTGTGTTGTCCCTATCTGGACATAGAGATGTGTTGAAAAACAACACACGTTGTGTTATTTTTAACATGTACGTTTTAAGAGTGTACACAGTATAACAAAAACAATGTGTTAGAAATAACACAGACTGTGTTGTCCCTATCAATTACTGTCTATTTTGCAGAGCTGTGTAGATTGCATTACATTAAAAGCCCAGTATGTCATCCTATTGGAATATTAAATCCAAGTCAGATTTCAGTAACATTCCCAAATTTATATCACCCCTATGACAAGATAATTATAAAAAACAAGGCAAATGGAGAGAGAACCATTGGGTGTTCTTAAAGTGTTAATAATTACCAACTAGCATTCATTTGCCAACCCTGTAATTACGTTTCAAAATGGTTACCAACATGTCCAAACAATACTTCAGGATTTCTTAACAACTGTCTCTGTATTTATCCGGCGACAGAATGACAAGTAGATTGCATGTTTGGAACTGCCATGTACCACATAATGTCAGTCTTGCATGATCTGTGCTGAAGCTCTTCTAACCATGGCAGGCTACTGAGGCTTGTATACATTTGTTGACATTTTTTACATCTGCCTTTGTGTTTTTTGTTTACATTTGCCTTTTGTTTACATCTACCTGTTGTATGTGTGTTTGTGTGTTGCAGGTGTGGTATGAGGACGAGGTGGAGCAGGACGGGACGGATAGTAAGGGCAGCATTGCGTTCTGTCTGCAGGTGGAGCACCCGGGCACACGGACCTACTACTTCAGTGCTGACTGCCAGGAGGAACAGGAAGAGTGGGTGAAGGCAATGAGCGACGCAGCCAGCGTTCAGGTCTCTCACACGCCAAGGTATCACACACACACACACACACGCACACATACACAGACACAAACTTGGCCAAATACAGACTTGTATCTAATAACACTCATGCCAACACTAAGGCACCATTTGAATCCATCAGAAAGTAACTGCAATCAGTGAAGTTTATTACCTTGGAAGTGTTTTCTACTAATCTATGTTACATCTATGTTTATTGTATGATCTAAATTTTTTGAATGCTTTTATACCAAATGTTTTGCCTCAATATAAATACTCCATATTTCACATGCATGCAGACATAACAGTTTATATTAAGTATAAACTCACTAAGTACCATATATGCCCACTCTAGTTGCTATTAATATGTTTCTTGCTTCCCACACAACTTGCAGACAGTCATCCGCCTGTGTCTCTCTTCACAGCAGGAGCGATTCTGAACTGACCCCATCTGAGGAGCAGAACTACATCCAGTCGCCCAGAGAGCCAGTGCCCGAGACCAATGGGCAGGCCGTAGCCACCCAAAGACTCAGCCCTTCTCCAGCCGGAGCACGGCACCAGATGAACGGTGGACACAACGCAGACCCAACAGCGGAGGCCAGAGCGCCCCCTAACAGGCCCCCTCACCGGCCTCAGCAGCCCAACGGCTGGGGGAACTACGGGACACCGGGCAGCCCTGCTTACCTACCCCAGGCCCAGCAGCAGCAGGAGGGCCAACGGCCGGAGAGCGTGGTCCTGCGACGGAGCATTGCGCCTCGCTCTGCCCCTGAGAAAATGGCCCAGAGGAAGAGCTCCATGACCCAGCTGCAGCAGTGGGTCAACCAGCGGCGCGGCATGGCCACTCAGGAGGACCTGCGCAGGTGAATGGACATATGAAAACCACAGGAGCGCATCACAGATGAGAGGGCTGGGCAGGAATTTGTTGTGGTGCTGCAGTATAGCCATACCAAATGTGTAGAGTGAAATTCCGTTATTGTAAATATAGCAATTGTAATGTAATTGCTATCTTGTTTATTGTCTAGTGTAGTTGTCAAAGAAAAAAGATTCTCATGAATTAACATTATGTACATTTTTATTATTCATATACTGTAAATGTTGCATAGCTAGATAGCATATCATTTGAGGCAGTGGGAAATGTGTGATAACTAGTTAGTTAGCTAGTTAGTTAGTTAGTTAGTTAGTAACTAATCTATTGATGTAAGTTGCTAAACGCTGTAAAGCGTCTGCCAAATGAATAAATGTAAATGTAAATGTAGTTAAAGCTCTAAGTCTCCCCATCCTACTGCACTTTACAGCCCGTCCCGGTACTACCCAGGGCAGCGTGCCATGCCCGACTACTACGCTGGGTACGGCGGGCCGCAGTACGTAGAGGAATACCCGCTGTACCCGCCAGGTATACGGCCCGACAGCATCTGCTCGGCCTCAGCTGCGTACGAGCAGCGCTGGACGGCGGAGGAGAAGCGGCGGTCCCTGCGCGACGGCGGCGCCATGTTCCGCGAGGCCCAGTGGCATCCCGCAGGCCCACCGCCGGCGGCCTACTACGGCCACGTGGACCCCCTGCACGGCTCCATGCGCCGCCTGTCTATCCAGCCACGCTCACGCTCTGTCCCGCGCTCGCCCTCGTCCTCGGTCTCAGGGGGGCCCTACTCGCCGGGGCCGCACCTGTACGCCTCACCCCTCCGCTCGCCCAGCATCCACTTTGGAGGGGGAGGCCCCGGCCGGCACCGGGACGAGATCATCTATGCCGACCCCTCGGCTTACGGCCTGCGCCGCTCCATCAGCTCTCCAAAGGTGATGCCCCTCTGCCTGCCCGATGTGACACGTTTTTATCAGTCCTTCACATGACTACAAGATGATACCAATACTACTAGCCTGATAAAGGCATACAGTACCTCAAAAAGTGGCAACAAGTGTATTTTTGCATAGTGATGTTTTAATGTAGTACTTGATGTATTTTAAAGTAGCACTGTGTACTTATTTAGTTACATGATGCACTGTATGACTGACATGTAATGACTAAGATTGCTCACCAATGTGAAAAACCTCTGTGTTTTACTTCAGTATGACTACCCAGGGGATCGGCAGTCCATCAGTCAAGGAATATACCCGTACAACTATCCAGCGTCACCTGCTCTGCACAATAAAATGGTACGGTACTGCTCGTCTACTTTTATAACATAACTGATATCGGTGCAAAACACCATATAGATAGCAAAGCACCTAGTGCAGGAGCCGTTAGGCAGCTTTGCGGTATGCCGGCTTCATCTGTGTGTCATCATTCTGCACAAGCTTTGCACTTTTCATGCTCATCCACTTTCTCCCCCTCCTCCCCCGCCCTCTGTCGCTCTGTCCATCTCTCCGTCTGTCTGCTGTCTGCCGGCTACCCGCTACCCGCTCCAGGATGACATTTTAGACCTGCAGCTTCAGCGCAATTTGGAATACCTTGATCAACAGGTAGGAAATGTACCTTCAGCTGTTACTGCTTGGCTTTCTGTACTGAGTGAACTAAAACTGGGTTTAAATCAAGGACGATATGAGGAAGCTTGAAGGAAACTATTTTGGTCATAAACAGTCGTAGGGTAAGCTTATAAGATATAACTGTATCTATTTTCAGAAAGGTACACTTATAAGTGGCCTGTTTTGATTTGATGGCATAAAACTATGTGTAAGTTGAAGGCCATAGGCAGAGATATGTGGGAATGTTATTATATGTAAGTCATAAAGATAAATCACTAGCTGAATTCCATTACCAGTACACAGTGCAATTTGCAACTTCATTTCCAACTGGACAGGATAATCAGGGAACATGACTGTATAACACAAAAACTAGTAAGCAAATCATTTAGATGAAATAGACCATGCAGTAGATACAAAAGTAAGAATCCCTTACATTCAGAAATATGTCCAGATTAATCTTGCTATTTATTCTGAAGTATTTTGAATCATGTCCAGATTAAGATTTAGTCCAGATTAAGTTTAAATGTTGTCAGCACCACCTGTCATGAAACATCTCCCCCATGTTTGAGCTCTTCCTCCCTTATGTCTCCTGTTTCGTCACGACTGTCTTTGTCTAGAGCCACACCAAGATTAAGCATCTGATAGAATGTAGTTAGTGCCATATTGTTTTGGCAATGGCAGCAGTGCATATAAGAATGACAAATGTGTGTGTTCAGGAATGTTAGCCAGAACAAGGAATCATCTTTTTATAGCTGCACTTATATTTGCTGAACGTGCTAGAGACGCCATGGGTGTGGATCCTGTCTACTCAGGAAACACAAAGAACAATAATATACACACACTTGTTGAAGTACACACTGTTAAGGGTTGCTTCAAGGATTGGACGAAGTAGTGTAACAAATAACTTAAAATGTTAGCGTTTGTGAATGACTGGCTGCCATCTCACAAATCATCTGAGATCAAAGTCTCTTATTTGGCAACATGATGAATCATAACGTAGTGTCAAGATAAGCGGATCATGTTTCACTTGGAAAAATAGATTTCTGTTGGGGACTTTTAAACACTAAAATAATTTATATCTCCATGACTGATAAACATAGTTGTTGAGTGACAGTATGTTTCACCCCAGGTGACAGAAGGAGATCACCTAATCAGCATGGTAACCAGAATGGTTGAGCGTACTTCCTCTCGACCAAAGCTATTCTCACAAGTAAGACGGAGAAGAGTCAAGCAGAGAGTCAGGCTTTGTCCACTACACTGTTCAGAGGAGCATGACTTACTCCTCACTGTCTTAGTCCAGACTCATTCAGGTTGAATGACTCTGAACTAGACTACATTTACGCTGGAGTAGCCTCAGCCCTAAAAAAAAACCTGACCCTCTCTGAGTGTTCTCTAGTGATGTGGCATGCTTCAGTAAACGTGGTGACAGGTTTTTCTTGTGCTTTCATTTGAGGTCAGGGTGTCCTTTTTGTGTTTAGGTTTAATGTTCATTTCATAGTGTGATCCCTGATTCTCCATGTCCTGTTGTTTTGTGTTGTCATGTCTATGTGTTCTGCTATGTTTGTGCTGGTCATTACACAGCTGTCAGTCAGTCTTGTTCATGTCATTACTTTTACAGTGATGGAAAAAGGGTCTGCAGCTGTAATAAAATATGCTATTTCATTTTGCTTAACTTTTACAAAATTTGATTTTTTTTTTTTTGTTTTTTTTTTTCAATTTTCTTAAGTTATCGGTGTGGTATTGGCTTCATATTCTAAATGTTCTCAGTCTGTTCATTTAAGACACAAGACGATGCATTAAAGATATCACACAGATTGGAGTAAAAATATGTGGTGTGTGTGTGTGTGTGTGTGTGTGTGTGTATTTGTGTGTCTGTTTGTATGCGTGTGTGTGCATGTGTGTGTGTTGGTGTGTGTGTGTCTGCGTCTGACTATGTGTGCAGGTGCCTCCATTCCATGATGTCTACAGAGACCTTCATCCTACCCTGAAGCTCAATGAGATGGAGACCAGTGTAAGGCATCTCTACTCAGGCTTTCTATTTATAACTATGCCTTTATTAATCTTGCTGTTGCCTTTGTCATTCTCCCAGGTACATTACATTGTATGACTATAAAATGCAAAACACAGGCAATCCCCATTGTATTTGCAGTTGATGCTACAGAGTGAAGTTATGCATAGAGAGATGTTGGGCAGTGTATGTGAAGTTTGTTCTGCCATTTATGGCACAGATTTGGGGTTTTAACAGACATTCTGTATTTCATGCATGACGCCTGATGGACTATTTATGATATTTATGTATTTATGATAACTGTCACTGCAGAAACTCTTGGGCCGATTGTGTGAACAGCACCGAGTCATGAAAGAACAGGAGACGGTGGTCCACCGGTTGCGGATGGATAAGGTAGAACATCTGTTTTACTGTATCGGCTGTCTAGTGCCAAGATAACTTGCACATCAGAGAAAACCAATGCCTGAGCATTCTGTGTAGTCAGTGTACTATTTGTTGTTTGCACTTCTCAGGATAACCTGGAGGAGGCGCTGGTGGCCACGCACCAGGAGATGGAGATGTACAGGAGTCAGGCGCTCACCTCAGACAAGTTACAGATGAAGAAGGAGACTCTTCAGAGTCAGCTGATCAAGATTCGCGGAGAGCTCTCCCAAGCCTCCAGTGTAAGAACAGGGGGATGAGTTAATTGAGGCCAGGGGACAATAGGAACATGTTATTTTATACAAGTAAAAAAGGGATAAAAGCAGATAGATAGATAGATAGATAGATAGATAGATAGATAGATAGATAGATAGATATTGAGGGGAAATTCAGGGGGGTCTCAGTAGCATACAGACATCACACACAACATGCACTTACAGCAGAAATGGTAAATATAAGTATGAGTATAAACATATAACCAAACTCCACTGTACAATAGAGACAGTAGGAGATAAGAAAAACTAACAAAACTAAATATACTATATAAATAAATGTAAATCCAGTGTGCTTGAGGGTGATCAAGCATGAGACGCTTGTAGTGACAGGGCCTGTAGTTCTGTGTGCATGGTGAGGTGCTCAAGAGAGTGAGTGTCATGGTGAAGGTGCAAAAAGTAGTCCAACAGTAGTCCTTTAGTTATGTGTGAAGCATGAAACAAGGGAGAGCATTAGACCAAAAGACATCAGATAACTGAATGATATAACTGGATTTAAAAAATAGCATTAGGTTAAAAATGGTGTGGCTTGACTACTGTAGAGATGGGAAGGGGTGAATTAAAGCAACACAGTGTTGTTCTACCTGACAATAAAGGCTTCAAACTCATTTTGATGCAATAATGAGCGTCTGACATGGCCAATGCTTGCCCGGAATGCTTGATATTGCACTATGAAATGTTGTTGATTGGGTAGGATCATGACCCATTTGTTTTTTTGTGTGTCTTAGTGCTAAATGGCACTGAATATTGATGCCAAGTGGCATAAATATCAATTCTTCCAGGCATAGTGTTGCTTTTAAAGGCTATCAGCAGAAAGTAGGATAGCACCTCACCAAAAGATAATCACAGATCACAAGTCACAGTAGACATTTGGTATAGTTATTACATTTTTTGTATTTCTGAAATACAAATTACTTTTTGTATTTCAGGTTTGTTGATGTATCAAAGAATAACATATCTAAAAATGCATATCCATTGGTGGCCCAGATTATTTTCTCCATTTTTAATGTTCGTTCAGGCCCCTACCTCTTCAATCAGAAGCTTAGAAGGGATAATATGTAAGAGTTCAAATGACTTGGTTTGGAAACTCATTTGAAATCTCACTCCCTCAGGCATTGACATCCACCAGAGTGGAGTTTGAGGCTTTAGAGGATGAAGTCAACGCCATCCATGGGGACCTCTGGGAGCAGCTCAACGCTGGAGGGCAGGTAAGCAAGAGCAGGATGATTCATAGACACATTTTTGAATGGACTTAGGGTCGTTTTATATTGCTAACTAATTTATAAAGGTAATCGAGTTGACTGTTTGGAAGTCAATTCAAGATTTTTTCAGCAACAGTCTAACACAAGCCCAGAGGCGGTGTTATCAATAATTAACAACCTCTGAATGATTAAATAAGTAAGAATTAGAGTTCCTGCCTGGCAGCATTCATAAATTATCTATAAGAGACATTTAAAACCCCAGTAGAACTTCTGAGCTGGTTTTGGGTGCCCTTAACATACCAACATGTAACAGATGAAATTCCCTACCTCACATGTGACGGTAAATAAAAAGGGAATAGTACCGTGTTAGCTAATCTCTATGTAGGCTAACTAGCTAGTTAGCAAACTAACTAGTTTGACATTTTAATATTGCTACAGCTACCCTAAAAGTGTTTTGATGATAAGTTGTTCCTCAAACTTTTAATTGTTCTGCTCTCTTGTTCCAATTATCTCACTGCTCTTGTCCTCAGAGTGAACTGGTGCACAGGCACATTCAGAAGGAGTTCTGGAGAGTCCAGGATGTGTTAGAGGGACTGCACAAAAACAACCTCTCTCGTGGAACAGACACTGCTAAGCATAGAGGTAACCACCCGCACATACACATTTACAACAATAACACATTAAGTGGTCTTGACAGAGTTTTATGATTGCCTGAACAATTCGGAAGAATTTTTAATGTCAGCACTTCCACAAATATGTTAGCTGAGATTAGAATATTTAAATGTGGATGTGTCACTATGACTACTCTGGTGTAAAAAAAACCCCATTTGCAATGGCTTTAACTTAGCAGAGTATTATGGCCATTTTGAAAAACAATGTTTTTTATTCGAGTGAACATTACCCAGCTCCTCAGATCTAACTAGCATCTATGTCTTTTTTTGCACTTCCACAGTGACTAGTGGGGCATCTGGTTCCTTCAGCACAAATAGTCCAGCCAGTCCCCTGAGCTCTGTTAGCCTGACTAGCCCCCTCAGCCCCTTCTCCCCTGTCTCTGGCTCCCAGGTGTCCCCCACCAAGCAGACAGGCTCAGAGGTAAGCATCTGTGGGCCCCAGCCCTCTCACCTGCACTGAGTGAGAATCCTCATGTGCCTTATTGTCTCTTTCTTCTCTTAGCAGCCTCCTGTAAGGGTTCATATAGCATACTAGCTGTCGTTGAAGGTTGATACTGTATCTCCTATCGATCAAATGCCCTCCCTTTGGCACAAGTGGCATGTCAAAATACTCCAATTGCTAGAGCTGGAGCAGTCGTGGCCTACTGGTTAGGGCTTTGGGCCTGTAACCGGAGGGTTGCCGGTTTGATCCCCAACCAATAGGAGCGGCTGAAGTGCCCTTGAGCAAGGCACCTAACCCCTCACTGCTCCCCGAGCGCCGCTGTAGCAAGGCAGCCCACTGCTTCTGTTCACTGTGTGCTCTGTGTGTTCACTAATTCACGGATGGGACAAATGCAGAGACCAAATTACTTGTATACGCAAGTATACTTGGCCGAGAAACCTGATTTACGATTTACATTGATAGAGATGTTGAAACCAAATAAATGCAATTTGGTCCAGAGTTGCTCAAAATAAACCTGGTCATTTCAGCTGATTTATCTAATACAATTTAACAGCATTTCCTTTGCAGTGGCCTCTGACCAAGAATGAGGCTCAAAATGTTTTGCAATTAAGTTTGTTTGTGAAAGGGCTTAAAGTCAGACATGCAGGCAGAGACAGTCTTGGTTAACTCATTAAGGGACAGCCACTTGACATGGATGATGCCCATTTCTGTAATTGAAACCATGCCCCTTTGTGCATAGACCACATTTGAACTTTGTGGCATGCACAGAAATGTACTTTGTAATAGGATTAACTGACTCTTATATCTTGTCAGTGATAGCCCTTCGGATCTGACTGATGGCAATAGTTAGATATCTTTCTGATAGGCATGCACTTTTCAAACTATCATCAACATTCTCCCTTATATGAAGGTACTTTGTATAGTAGATGCTCATTCATCATAGGCACCTTTTCAGACATGTTGTTGGAGGCAAATCACCAGAGCTTCATTATTCAAAGCCTGCCATGAACCTCTCTGCATTCCTCACAGCCTGGCTTCTGTTATTCCTCTGATGCATAGGGCTCTTCCTCCTCTTCCTCTACCCCTCTCTGCCTTCCTCCTTTTTCTATCCATTTCCCCTATCTCCTTCTCTCTCCCTCTCTCTCTCTCTCTGTCTATCTGTCTTTTCTTGTTGCTTTAGGACAATTTGCCACCGAGGCCACCCCTCCCTAAGTCCTACCTCCCCTTGGAAACCTCCCCCACTGCCCCACCCTCTGTGCCCCCCTTGCCCTCTTACAGCAGTGCCTGGCACTCTAGCAGCATAGAGGACCCCTACAGGGACGACGACGATGGCTACCACGGAAGAAAGGTACCTCAGATTCCGGGGCAGCCGCAGAGAGAGAGAGAGAGAGAGAGAGAGAGAGAGAGAGAGAGAGGGAGAAAGAGAGGGACCCAGGGGAAGCCATTCCCCGACCCCTCTTAAAAGCTGGCACTGACGGACTCGCCCCTTAAACCACCCCAAACACCCCCCTCCATGTCACCATCCCACCCCCATTCTCACTATCTTTCATTTCACCCTCTACCACCTTTTCCACTCCTCCATCACTTCTTGTGACTCACCTCTTTTCAAACATTTCCTTTGGCTGGATTCACAAGCTTGCACATCTGTGGGTTAAAATGGTGGCACACGGCCTGGGCAGGTACAGGACTGTTTAGCCTGCTTCTAAATTCCATTTCAGATGACATTTAGGCTTGAATCTATGGAACTGAAATTAAACTCTCTAATTGGGCTCAATCCGAGGTTGTTCATGTGCACAAGGATTTTTTAATTCTAAAAATATCCTATCACAAAGAGCCTTCACAAACAACAAAAATCAGATTCTCTTACTAATAAATCCACCATGACAGACATTCCCTCTCCATGAAAAAAGGAAAATGTAAGGAATTAACACATAATGCTTGACCTTAAATAGCCAAGAGTTTCTGCTGCAAACAGTGAAGAGGGGCATTGTACTGAACTTCTGTCATGTTTCTTGCTCTCTACGAAGCAGCAACATTTAAGCAAATATGATTGAAGTTTGAGTTTCTGGGAAACAAAACCAATATCTATGAACTACTGGTGGAAGTATGCTCCAGTTGGAATGTTTTTTTTAAGCAAAGTGTTTGAGATGTATGTTGGAAGCTGAAGGAGAAGATTCTGGATTTCTTCTTACTGCTCGAGAACCACCTGGTTCAGTAGCTGCTCAGGTCCAACTGGGAGGGTGGTGATCTGGCTTTGGTTGGATTGGCGCTGTCTAATTGGTCAGAGGAGAAAAACGAATGCATCTGTTTTCATTTAGTCCCTCCGCACTGCTTTCAATTGGCCCATCATTCATAGATGAACGCTATCTGCCCGAAGATGTTATCCTGCCCAGATATGATG
This sequence comes from Alosa alosa, assembly GCF_017589495.1. NCBI lineage: Eukaryota > Metazoa > Chordata > Actinopteri > Clupeiformes > Clupeidae > Alosa > Alosa alosa. The sequence goes on along the minus strand of NC_063198.1, from coordinate 15,256,610 downwards.
TTGTTTATGCTTGCAGCATTACTTTCAGATTCTCATATAATGAGTCTGTAATGGTAGCAGTATCTCTGTCAGTGGGAAAGAGAAAACATCTCCATCAGTGTAAGAAAATGAATGCATTGCCTTCCAGTGCCAACCTGACTCACAGATCCTCTCCCTCTTGTATTTGCCATCCTTGATTTGTGTTCTCTGATCTTGTAGTGGTTTATCTGCCAGTGTTTGTTTTGTGTGTATCTGCTTAGCCAAATGTTCAACTTCCTGAATCTGAGCTTCATTCAGGGAGCTACCAGTGACGGCCTGGAGCAAAGTGCAGTCCAGTTTCATCCTGTTTGTTTGGTGCAAACGTCACCCTCAACACATTTGTGTTTGTAGCTGTGTGTCATGTGCAATAACCTATGTCATTGTGCAGTTTTTGTCCCCCTCTAAAGTAAAGATACTAAAGTCAGTTCATTTTGTGTTCCAGCAGAGACCCTTATCTGGAGACAAGACCAGCAGTAATGATCAATACTTGGAGCACACCAGTGTAAACAAAGGTGAGACCTTGAAGGAATGCAAGCTGAGAGATATTGAATCCTTGAAGCACATTTTTTACAGAATGACTTTCCTGGTGTTCACTATGGGTACTGTACTAGCAGACACATCTCTTAAAAGTACTCTTGACTGCTTTTTCACCAGACTATGGTAATGACGACATGCATTGTTTCACACAGTAGGCATAGTACCTCCACTGGCAAGGTCTCCCGGTGAGGAACAGACCAGGAGTTCTGCTCCCATCCATCGGCGGAATGGAAAGGTGTCCAATGGCCATATCTCCAGGGTGAGGCTCTGTGATGAATGCTTATTGTAGCTTAATTTAAGATGGGTCAAAAGTTAACTGAATTAAGTAACCCCTATCTCTACATGTACATTTAATGATAATTGTACAGTATGTGTCTTATATGCTGATTGGATTAGTTGACTTGGAAAGCACAATGAGTAGCCACAGCAGCATCTCATAAAGATATCAGTGATGGGGTGTGTGGCGTCCAGAATCTGCATCCATGGAGACGTCTCTCCGGTCACTCTAAGTGGGTTCTGCCTCATTCCGCAGGAGCGACCCAAGAGTGCCGTGTTCCCTGCGGAGGTAAAGTCCAAGATGAGTGTGGAGGAGCAGAACGAGCGCATCAGACGGAACCTCAGCAGCTCGGTCAGGGACAAGAGGCGCAGTCTGAACCTGTCTGGCTCCCAGTTAGACGGCTCCAAACCCAGCTACAGGGTGGTGAGTCTGGCAAATAAATGCATGATGATTTTCTCAGGAAAAAAGAGCACAATGCTGTATCATGACTTAAGCCATGCCCCTTTGGCTGTCTTGTGATAATTTATTTGATATCAGCCTGATATGGTTTATTCCATTCTTAAAATAATGGAACAAACTGCCATTAATTCATGACCTCAATCTTAAGTAAGAATACAGCAAAGGCTACAGGACATCACACAGATCTCTAATAGAGTTCAGGTGATCTGACTACTAGTGATTCAGAGCCTTGTCCCTGCTGCTTGTTGTAAAGTTGTGATCATGTAATGTGCTGGAATTGTGGATCACATGGGAGGGTGGATGCAAAATAATGCAGATTATAACACAGAGATCAAAGGGTAGTAGGACATTGGGGGAGAGACAGGAAATTTGATGAAAACAGAGATTGTGAAGATACCGTGTAACAAGTCATGTGCACTTCCTTAGCAATAGAGTTTTGGTAAAAAAGGTTAAGTTGATTGCATGTCATGTGTTTCTGAGATTCAAGTGTTGATTGTGGATGCCTGAAAAGGGCCCAAAACGAATCAGAAACCAAAGGGACACTTGTTTTTGAATGGTTCACCTATTGCATTATTTTCTTTCAAGGAAAGAATGGAAACTTGCTCCCTCCTTGTTTCTTAAGGGGTTTTACACTTTTTCCACGACTTTGGAGTGATAATTGTTGTTGGTGGGCAGGTGAGGAGGAGGTTAACAGCACACGAGGTGGACATCAAAGACTTGGAGGCCGCAGTCCGAGGAGAGGGGGTGGAAACGCCTCGGGAGGAGATTGCACGCCTGCGTCGACTACAGATGGAGCCACAGCACTATGATCTGGACATCAGCAAAGAGGCAAGGATGCCCTTAGCTCTAGCCTCCCAGTGACCCACACATGGGAAGCTGCAAGCTGGAGATTCTAATAGGAAGGTTTCCTTAGATTGACCCTCGATGGTTATATTTAGAGCCCTTAGCCTTAGGGTTTACTCTTGAATTTCCAATGGTGTTTGCTATTATTGTACTTTGTACTTACTACTCAGGTGAGAACTCTTTACTGTAGATGATGTTTTTTTGTTATGTTTTGTTTTAAGATCATTTACAACTTTGAAGAGTAGATGAAGAGCCTCTGCTTTAAAATGTATTCTATCACTTAGATGTTTAACTGGTTGCTGAATGCTCTTTTGATCTTTCAGCTGTTAGCACCTGAGAAGATTTTGATCCCTGAGCGGTACTTGGATGCAGAGCCTAGCAAACCTCTAAGTCCTGAGGAGATGCGTGAAAAACAGAAGAAAGTGGAGAGGATCAAGACTCTCATCGCCAAATCAAAGTATAACCAAGGACTTTCTGAAATGCTTTTCATGCAACACTACATCCTAGCCACTCACAAAGTATTAGCACTTGGTCTGCGTCACTCATGTAGTAACTCTGTGTATATTCTACTTCCCTGCAAACATTTTTTATAATGTTTTTATATTGAAGCTGATCAGTTCAGGTAGAGCAGTGGTGCATATCCATATTGTTGATCCAATGCATGCCTAATGGGTCAGTTTAAGCTTTAGGTTTCTCAGTCAACTTCATGTTAATGCTGTAACATCTTAAAGTGTATAAGTAAGCCATTTTGCAATTTGATCACATTTGGGGTTCAGGTAAGATTATGGTAAGTGTTGACCTTTTGTATAGAGTTTATAAATTAGAACTTGTTGTTGAATGTGTCGTACCTTCTACTGACTAGTATCTACCTCTAGCTGAATCATTAGCGCTGGGTGCTAACAGCCATCTGCGCTCTCTCTCCCAGTCTGCAGAACGTGGTTCCTCAGCTGGACGGGCCAGTTGAGAGCCAGCCCAACCCTGACCAGCAGCTGCAGGAGCAGGAGAAGCGCATCGAAATCTCCTGCGCCCTGGCCGCCGAGGCCTCACGCCGCAGCCGCCTGCTGTCTGGTGAGGAAGCCTCCCGTCCACCAGAGGACCAGCAGAGGCAACTCAAAACCCCCAGTGTCTGACCCCTGAGCCCAGGCCCACTTGCCAGCCCTACCCTGACCAACCCACCCCACTCTTAGCCCCACACCCATTTCCCTCTCACATTGCTCCAATTGATCACACCTGAACTCACCACCACTGCCTGTGCCCTGTCATCATAGTCAGTCTTGTGACTCCTCTCCCTGGTCACTCCACTGAGATCCATTTCCCAGTTGCTTAGCCTCTCACTGTCTGTCTCTGTCACTATACCTCATTGAGACCCACGTTACCCTGTCTTAATCTTTACCCAACTTCCTGTGCAATCCAGACTCCACCCTCACTGTTTCAACCTCACCCCTAACTCATTCGAGTGTTGCAGTTCCTCTGTCTGAACTATGTAAATTCCCCTCAAATATCATCATTCTCTAGATGGGATAACACTTTACAAGGGCATGGGACTTCAGTGTTGAGGTTGCTGTTTATGTTAAACCACCTGTAATTATTTATATAATGGTACAAACCCATGCATGTTTATGCCCAGTTTTATTTAATTTCCCTTTGACACAAAGTTCCAGCATGGTTCACATATAAAATAATCAGATATAAAGGACAAAAAGTTTGTTGTGAAAGATAAGAAAAAAAGTTGAAGGAATATTGATATATATTCATATTACCATCAAATCTTAACACTAATGGATTAGCATCAAATATATTTGTGCAACCTCACATCTGAAGTCTGAATGATATTACATTATTTTTTATGCATAGGTTTACATGTACAATAATATACATTTATGTCAAATTGAGTATTATATATATATTTAGTTATATATTTTGGCACGGCTGTACCTATCAAACTATTAGACAAAGCACCTGAGTCATATGCTTTCCGCTTATGCGTTAGTGGAATGTCACCTAAAATGTTGGCATGGCATTGATTATAGGTTTTTTGGCAAACCAAATTATAACCTGACCTCAATATACGTTTATTCTCAAAAATCTTTGAGTATTCCCATGTTTCTTCTTTGGATGCTACTCACTTAGGCTACATGAATCCCCTGAAAGTGCCTTACATATTCATTCACAACAGGCAAGTCAAATGTTCAGCCTGAGCAAACTGTCTTGTGTTAGATGACCTATCAATCCTCTTTTGTTTGAGCTATCAGATGTAATTTTCCTCATGCTTTCTCATTTAACATGTCTGTATACTTAGTGACAACATTTCTGAATATACACTTCAGTTACACGCATCATTGTTGATTTTTTTCTGAGCAGGTACTGGTCAGCATTGCTTATGTTCCTGTGATCATTTTTAAAGAATGAAAAGCTCTGTACAAACAGCATTTCATTGTCCTGACAGAAGTTCTTGTTAAATATTTCCTCTACAACATAATATATAAATACTTGTCCAATCAACTTTTATTTTGAAGTGATCAAAAGAGACCTATGAGCCTATGTCTCTTTTGATTTGCCATTTTGTGTGTAAAATCCACGCTAAAGCTGAACTCCAACTTCGCATGTTGTTTCCCAGAGCTTATTTACCAGGCATGAATCCCTACCTCTCCATATCTCCTGCCAAAGCTTGTTCACTTGATTTGACCCACCACTCCACGTGTGTGTGTCAGAGTGTGAGTGTATGCGTGTGTGTTTGTTATCTTTTTTTGGCGTGGTGCTTGCCCCTTCCCCTCATCATGCCATTCTGTTGCAGCCCAGTGTGGCCCCAGTCCCCCCGTCTCCCCAACCAGCCCGGCCCCTCCCCCTTCTGCTGAGTTCTCTGACTCCTCCCACATCATGAAAGTGTGAGTCCGTGCAGGTGAGTCACTGTCCACCACGCTGTGACCGCTTCCCCTCTTGTCTCTCCCCTCTCTGTTTGCCTGCTTGCACACCAGCGTCTCCTGGTCTCTCCTCGGTGAGCCTTGAGCCACATGAGATGTTGTCTTGCCTTCTGAGAATGCTTTCAAAATAATTCATGGATTTTAAGCTTTTACAACTTTGTTATAATCCTCCCCAGTCTTTCTTCCTAAGTTTACAAAACACAGGGTACAAAAATGGCAACCTTTTTATATGATGCATCCACCGTATTTTACTGTATTTCACTGTAACTGAAGTCGTTGAATTTTCTTTAGTTACATATAACATTTCTCAATTTAAACAGTGTTGGGATAATAATTGAACTGTGGTCTAACACTCATTTCTTGAACCTGATTCACGGTAATCATTATGTTATGATACAGTACTTTCCCCAAAACTGAAACTTATTTTTCAACTCTAATTTCTTATTATATACTTGTATACTTACACTTATTCATTTGGCTTACGCTTTTACCCAAAGCCACTTACAAATCAATTATTACAAAGGCCATTAGAGGGGTAATTGTTCAGACTAGAAAGGCAATTGAGAGACTACAGACCAGGCTTCCACTACAGCCAGATCTCACAGAATTGCTGAAAGAGAAAAATAATTGGATTGGAATAAATGGATCTGAGATTCTCTGGAGATTTTTCCTTGGCATAATCAACACCCCTGTACCAAATAAGAAGAAAAATCAGACCCATTCTGTTAGTGTGATCTTGCTGACAGAAAAACAGACAAACCTGGCCAAAAACATAACCTCTGGTAATAAAAAAAGACCAACAATTATGAATAGCATAATCATCATCATTCATTGTCAAACTTATTATTTTATTTAAACGTATTCAATTATTTTCCCATAACCGAATATAGTATATGGGATTTACAACACTTTCTGAGGGAAACTGCCTACAGAAATAAGAGATGATGCACACACTAGGGACTTTTAAGTTGTTGTGTTTTTATTACTTGCAGTGACGTGTCGAGCCCCACAGCTCTTTTGAAGTCTGAGGCTCGAAACATCACTGCAAATTAAAAAAAAACTGAAATGGGAGCTCCCTGGTGTGCAGATAATCTCTTATTTTCTCTATACTATGCTTTAGATCCTGTACCCATCTAAATGGCTTTTGTGGTGTGTGTGGCCTTTCACTGTTTCCCTATCAGGGAAATTGCTTGAAAGGTGTGCATTATACTGCATCATATACAGAGATTTTTACACTGCTTTCACTGAAAAAGGAAACATGGACCGTTTCCTTCACTAATAGAACTGCATTATAGCATAAAACTGATATACTGGTGCATATTTTTCTGTAATGTCCAAACCTTATCAAACCTTGCCAAAGAATATACAATCGATTGGTGTGCATAACATACCCATAGGAACTTGATCTAATTGATAATAGGGTTTTCATAATATGCTCCTCACTAGGTTTAGGTTTGGTCTGACAACAATAAAGACATAATCTGAGTCCAGTGCCTTTCAGCTCATGGACTGTCCACTGTCAAGATGGGGACACTCGGGCTGTTTCTGCTTCGCCTCCTGCTTTGGTTAACTCCTGTCCTCTGTCTTCTGTCCCTTTCTCCAGCGCAAGCCCTGGCTGCTGTGAAGTTTGATGGAGCCTCCTTCTGACCCTCCACAGAGGACCACAGGATCAAAACAACTCTATTTTGTCTCCCCCCACCCACCCACCCACCCACCCACCCCAAACACTCTCAATCGACCTTTCGCAACAGTTAGAGAGGAAAAGGGACCAGATGTTTTGGAGAATCAATCACACGTCCCGTGAGTGGCATCAACATGGGTGCGGCCGTCTAATAGGGGCGAGGCTACAGACCACCTACCACCAGGGGGCAGCACTTCAGATCCATTTCCCCTCTGTCACGCTTTGCACTTGCACACTTCTCCTCTGTTGGGGCCTTACAGACATATCAGCAAACCATGATGACAGGAACACAGCCACACTAATAACCAGTGATGTTGCTTGACATGTTGAAACATTTTGGGTTGCAGCAGTATCATATATCAAGCTATAAAACTAGCCAGAGGAGGACATGTTTACTTTATTCTACCGCTGTGGATGTGACTGGCTCACGGCAGAACCTGTGGTCAGTGATGTGAGATGAGAGGGGATCTGCCAAAGTAGAATGCAGTAGTTAGGCAGGGACGTCAGACAGATGGAATTCAGGTATGTGCCACTAGAGGGCTCTCGCAGAGAGAGGAAAGTCAGTCGGACCTGGTAGTCAGTGGAGGATGTCCTTACCGGAGGGAACATGACCAGTCCGAAAATGATGGTTTGAGTGGAACATGACACACGTAGCAGTAAGTGTCCATTTAGTTGGTGAAGCTGCCCTTTCAGTTTCAAAACCCCAAGCTAGGTACAATGCAGTATGCTGAGGTTCCTGGGGGCAGTAGGGTAGAGACTTGCAAAAAATTGCTTCTTGATTTTATTGGCCCAGTCTGGACAGTGACACAGTGGCACAGGACTTTCCATAGTACCTTCTCTGTCCACCAATGGCATTGGTATCAAATCTTTGACCAGTTACTCAAGAAGAGAGTAGCTGAAGACTGTAGCTGAAAGCCAGACACACTGTGACTCCTCTGTCCTCGGGTCACCCGTCAACATAGGGCTCTCCTGTGGTCAAGCATCTCAAACTCGGATAGCACTTCAGCGTCCAACAAAATCCCAGCCGTCTGTTGGAAGTTAGCATATCTAATTCAAAACAAATACTGATGTAAATATTAACTACACCTTCACATCAAAGCCATGTGGACTACACTTAATGCTTAGGTGGTACCTAAATACTAATTGTTTTGGTGAACTATTCAACTATTCTTCTATGTTTCAAGAGATAGAGGTTGATAAAAAGAAGTGACCTTAGAAATGTCTGCTAGTGCAAATATGTGTCTAAGATGGGCCAGCAACTTGAACAGCAGAGATGGTGATGATAAGTAATTATGACAATTTTGATAAGTATCACAATAACTAAACATGATATGGGGCTGCATCACTGAAGGCTGAAGCATACATCACTGTGCCATTTCTGGATGGAACTGTGCTTGGGCAAGTCAGTTTTGTTGTTGTTGTTGAAACATGGATCCTGTTTGTTACGAATATTACTATTGTAACTATTTTTCTATGTCTGCGACCACCTTTTGATGTGTAATCAGCCAACATAGTCTTCTTGACCATTCTGAAAAGCTGTCTGCTCCTTTTTGTGTCTTTCTACCTGATTTGTTTACAAAGATGTCGTCCTTATTTCATCTCTGAGTCTCCATATCATGTCCCAAAGCATTGCCACATTGCCCCAAAGCAAGCCCTGCCATACAAGTTGTTGACCTATCAACCACTGTTGTGTATGTAGATGAAGGTTCCATTCGTTGTGTGGTTCACCACCTGTGTTTTCTAAAGCGAGGTCTCAAAGTGAGTTTTCAGTGCATAGATCTAGTAGGCAGGTACACAGAGAGACATTGTCTTTCTTTCTGTCATTCTTTCTCTCAGTATCATATTCACATAATAAATTAAAATACTTACAGGAAGCTGTGCTGACTGTATCAAAATGTCACATTTGACAGCAGGAAGAGAACATTTGTACGCAACAGTCAGTTTTATTGATCCCACAAAAGATATGCAGGCAGAAGGGACTCTAAGCTATATTTTTATTATTTTTGAGAAGGCGAAAAAAACAAAGGTCAAGAAGATGCAGTAAATATTTTTTTAAACATGGGAATTTGATTAACAAAGTAACAGGTCAGAGAGATCAAAAAAAAAAAAAGAAATATCAGAGAGAAAATATAGATGTTTCTCATTTTTTCATGTACTGGGAATATTGATCACAACAGATATTTTTAATTTATTGATTCTAAGAATTGACTGAAAGGCTTCGGTCAGAGACAGCTGCGAAAAAACATATTTTTGAATAATTTGGGGGAAACGATGAAACTCAAAGAACAGGTGTCCACTGTTTGTTGCATATGAGGCCAAGATGGACAGGGACAAAATTAGTATATTGGTCTGTGTACATATTTATTATCTAGACTGTGTCTGTATAAAACATACACATTGCTACTTTTGGGAAAACAGAAATTGCTTGATCTATGCAAACATGAATAAACATGATAAATATGCTTGCTTTAGAAATACCCTCATGCAATAAAGTGAATGTATACAAAACATCTGAATGGTTTATTTGGGGAAGTAGAAGAATCATTTATATTGAGGCATGCTGGAATCAACGTAGCATTAAAAACAATGAGTTACAACTCAACTGAACAGAAATGAAAGATTATGGTTTGACATCTTCATACATGGACAATACAATCACAAAATGGATAAGCACTATCCACATCTTTCCTCAGTTATTTTGAGCTTAGGTCATTTTTCTGATGACGATGTACGGTCATTGTCCTTATGTATTCTAATCTATTTTATGGCTACGCTGATATATTTGAGTTTTGTCATCATGATATTCATGGTTTTACAAATAAGGTTTTGTCAGTTTGTAGATTTGGATGACTTCACTTGGAGGATGACGGATGCACTTTAGTCTAATGCAACTGATGACATGTAGCAACCCTGTAATCAATCTGTTTGAACCGTCAAGGAGCAAAAGAGCATTGTACAGTATGCGTAGGCCTCTCATTTAGTTAATGATCACCGCCAAGTGGGGCTGGGAGAGTTCAAAGGTCAAATCTTAAAGACACATCATATGCAGCCTGAAGAGAAAGAGAGAGCTACTGCTGAATAAGGCATTGGAAAACACCATGGTCACGATCACAGAGTTTCAGAGTAAGTTCCTTTCTACTAACTAACTGCATGATCTATCTGAGTAATATGTCATGGGTCATCTATGCCTGACTGTCTTACTGTGGTCAGTTTTGAAAAGTAACTCATGAGTCAAATATTGGATTTTATCAAACATTCACAGTCTTCTTTAAGTGAAGATTGTATATATGATTAAATAAAATATAACAACCAGGTTAGATCAGAAACTCTCGTATGGGTTTATTAGTCTCAGGCAATCAAATATTATACACATATTTGTTTAGCAGACACTTTCGTCCACAGTGACTTAGGCTACAGTACTGGGAATCTATTAGCATGTGTGCTCCCTCAAAATGTAATCCACAGCAGTGGTATTAGCAGCTTTCTACCAGTTGAGGGAGGAAACATTAATGGCCTTTTCATTAAAATGACATGATTAGCACACAATGGTCTTTAATGTACTTTCTTACTACATAGCCAACAGAATGTGTTTAATAGCTTGTCTAATGCCTGGCTTTTCCGGGCTTGACTCTCCCAAAGAGATCGGAGTGGGCCTGACAGGCTTTGGAGTGTTCTTTCTGCTCTTCGGCGTGTTACTGTACTTTGACTCTGTCCTGCTGGCACTTGGAAATGTGAGTCCCTCTCTTTATCAGAATGCTGTTACATTATTTTTAAATCCAGTTTGCAGATATAATTTACCTCAAATGCAATTACTAAACATTACTGATCCATGGGTTTCAGACCCTCATCTTCTCCTGAAAGTAGTTCTGAGGCTGGCATGCTGAAAGGGAGAGTCCACAGCTATAATCCAGTTCACTTTCAGTAAAATTCAGTGAAATGCTCCGCCTGGCCCTTTAGCTGTCAGTGTCCAGTCAATCAGCATGTTGTTCCAGGAGCATGGTACCCTGGAAATCTCTGGAGTTCTCGCGAGAGCACAATTTGAATTTGCTCACAAGTTACTCTGGCGATGAGTGATGATGCCCATTACCTATTACATTGGTGTATCTGATATAGGCGGGCCAGAGGCAAGCTAAACATGACGACAGTGCTGCAACGTCAAAGTCCGGAATCAGTCAGTAAACATTGTTTGTAGTGTTATCCAATCGCATCGAAGTCGGGAATCAGTCAGTAAACATCGGTCGTAGTGTTATCCAATTGTGTGCAGTGATATTTTCAAATGCATGCTTGGTGCCGCCCCTCAAGTTGGGCCATTTTCATTACTTGTAGCCAGACCTTTAATCTTTCAGATTTGGGGCCCGATTTTCAGGCTAGGAGCATGGAGGGAAGGGGTGCAATTTGATTGGCTGTTGAGCTCAAATGTCAACAAGCTTTCATCAGAATGGCACACTTGGAAGCTTTGAGGCATGATTAATATGGATAAGCAAAAACATCTCATTCATGAATAGAAACAAAAAAATGAAGGCACACTTTATGTGAATAACTCTGTGGTCATCTACAGGTGCTTTTTCTGACTGGCTTAGCCTTCATCATTGGCCTGAGAAGGACAGCACACTTTTTCTTCCAGAGGCAGAAGCTGAAAGCCTCTACCTTCTTCCTGGGTGGTGTGGCTCTGGTGCTCCTGCGCTGGCCAGTCATTGGCATGGCAGTGGAGAGTTACGGCTTTGTGCTGCTGTTTAAGTAAGTAGGGGTACAGGCCTTGGCGCAGGGTTTGTTTCATGTGGCACAAACCTGTGAGGATCATGGTTCATAGGCAGGCTGCCCCAGTTAAATCATATCCCTGATTACTAACTGCTCAACCCTCTCTGGTTAGACTGTGATGCCCTGTATTTTTATGATGATTTGTATAACATAACAAATGGTTAATATGCATTAAAGGGCCACTTGGGTTAGCTGAGTTGAGTTGTCATTTTGTTATTCCTTCTACAGATTCATGTGTTTCACAGCTAGCTGAGCGGTTAAAGCAATATATTTGCTTTTGGTAGCCAGTAAGCTAGCTACCTAAAAGACGTGTGAAACCTTGTGATCACCTCCCAGAATCTTACGGCCACTGCTAAAGGCTTGCTAGCATGCTAACTGGTGCCTTTTGGCGAAAGTGGCAAATTGTAGAATAGTGTTGCTATAAATGGACAATGAACAAAGTACAAAGTATATTTGTTTCTTCTCTGAATAGCTATTATCCAGATATAGGACATACCCTAAGACAACACAGAGCCAGAAGGTCTTTGTTGACAAAAATAAAATGAAATTCTAATGTTCCCAGGTCATTTTTCCCCATGGCGTTTGGATTTTTGGGATCACTGATGAATATCCCATATCTCAGCTCGGTAAGGCAGCTGGTTTCTTTGGCACTGTGGTACTTTGTGGTGGGTGTAACAGAGGAGAATGAAAATGCATTTGAGTCACCTGTGCTCTATTATGTCTGTAATTACTGTAATATATCCTCCAGAGCAAAGCACCTTATAACTGCTTTCTATGACTATTTCTTATACACTTCACTGATTTGTTAAATTATCTTTTCAATACTTACATGTTGACAAATGTCAAGTTTCTCCATATGACATTGGTTGATTTCAGTCTGGCTTAGGTGAGATAAGATGAAGGCTGTATTATAAAACCAAGCACATGTTTTGTATGAATACTACACATTATACTACACATGTATAATTATTTATCTGGTTGGAATTAGCATACTGTTTTTTGTTCCTCCAGCAAACTTGAACACTATCACATATGAGGGACTGTGAAACTATCAAATCACTGTTTGCCACACTGTAAGTGGCAATTTTGATTGCATTTTCATGGAATCTAACCCTTCAACATATTTGACATGCTCTAATATTTTTACACATTTCTATAGTTCCTCATCAATTTATCTGGAAGCAGTTCATCTATGGTTTGAAAGCTAAAGAGAAGACGCAATGGCTGTCATGTTACCATCAGTCCATAGAACCTGAGGCTGCTGTAAAAGTTTACTTTATATGGACATTTCAGCATCAAAGTGAGAGAAACACTGACTTGGACATTTCATATACTAGAATTTGTGTTAGCTACACAAGATATTATATATTTATGATGATGATAAAGTTGTATTTATAATGTACCCGCCGCAGGTGTATAATGTTTGCAATAAGGAATTCATCCAATTTGACTTCACAAACAGCTAAATAATGTATCGATTAAAAATGGAGCAGCAGGGTTTGTGAAATATAGTCTATAAAACGAAATAAAATGGCATGTAATGTGACTGGTATGAATAAAATATATCTGTTTTCTGGTATTTATTTGTTATTTTCATATATTAAACCATAGTTCATAATTACCATATCTAACCTCACTAAATTGGTAAATATCGTTGCTAACACTAAATACATTACTACAAGATACAATAAAGACAGTAAAACACAACGTTTTTTTTTAAGGATTTCAGTACTTCCCTCTTTAGGTGTAGGCATCCAGTGATTTGGAATTAGTAGGCCTAACATATGGTCAATGATGGGGGTAAGGTGGATTGGGAAAGGCAGGTCACTCCCATGATCCTCTGTGGTGATCACTGTCAGTGGCATAAACTCCAGGGTGCTGACAGCAAAGACACCCTGCGGTCACAATCTGTTTGAAGAGAGGACAGTCATCCACTCTTCCTTAATACATCTTCCCTCACTCATCCACATAACAGACGGATCGGTTTTTAACAACAGCAAAGCCTGAACAGGCAGTAGGTGACACAAACAAAATGTTTATTTTCATTAAATGTGTTGGTTTATGTGCCATGCATCAAAAGATGAATATCAGTAATGAGCACTACTTATAATGACCGCCGCGCAGCGAAGCTGTGTTTAACTTAGTTAAACACAAAAAAGTAAATATGAGTTGTTGTAATCGCAGGTATCTGTGACCTAACATAGTCAAAACTGCACGAAATTGGAAGTGTAGGATCATTATGACACCCTCTGAATGCACACCAAGTCATGGGGGGCCACACAATAAATTAATTTATGTTACTATACACCAACTGGCCTGTAGGTGGCCGGAGACAGTTTTCTGTGAATATCTCGAGAACCGTAGGGCCTAGGAGGTCCACCTTTTTTTGTATGTTGGTCTTAAGGGGGCATGTCAACCCATCCCATTACCACTTATTTCATGTATAGCGCCACCTAGTTAAAAATTAAAAAGCAAAAAATTAGGTGTTATCACAATATCTCTGGCTGACATGGTCAAAACTGCACGAAATTGAAAGTGTAGGATCATTATGACACCTTCCGAATGCATGCCAAGTTTTGTGAACTTTCATTCATGGGGGGCCTTACAATAAAATGTTTTATGTGTACATTTAGTGACCGTACACCAACAAGGATTCCTGGGACACTGAAAGACCGGGATACACGAAACTTGGTGGGCATGTAACCCCACATAGATAGCATGGAACCATGCTCGCTCGTAGGCTCGTTCATTTTGATCTGTAGCCCCCCCACTGGACTGGACCCCCCGAAAGGAGGGTAGGGCAGACACAGTTTTCTGTGAATATCTTGAGAACCGTAGGGCCTAGGATGACCAATTTTTTCTGTATGTTTGCCTCCAGGGGTCATGTTAACCCATTCCATGTGCACACATGTGCATAAACAGATACACACGCACACACATACTGTACATTCACAGTAATCATACGTATGACACATACTCACACAGTAGACATATGTACGCATGCATGCACATGCACAAACACACATACGCAGACAAACTCACAAGCACGCACACACACACACACACACACACACACACACACACACACACATAAACATAAATGTCTGCACGCACACATGCACACAACTCAAGAATTTCTCAGAATTATGAACAGGCAAGATGGGGGTGGGGTTGTATAAAATGAATTTGTGAAATCTATGAACTAATCATGTTTTGGTACTTGTTGTCTAGCAGATACCAGTGAGAATTGAGTGTGGATAATGCAATTTAGTGAGACAAGTGAAGCACAAAAGTACCGTTTGTGATGAGGGGGTCACTAACCCTCAACATATAGGCCTTTCAGCGTGATTTATTTTTGTGGAAAAAATGTGCTAGACTGGGCGGCGGTCATATTTTGTACCGCTCTGCGGTACATCTAGTTTCAACAACTTCTAAACTAAATCATACCACTAAACAAGTTCAGCACTGAATCAAACTATTTGGTAACATGAAAATTAGTGAGATACCACTCAGCTATAAACCTTTTAGGTATGGTCTACTTTTAAATAACCTTTTGAATGCAAGAGAGGCTGTACAGAGCCATGCATGTTCATGGTCTGAAGTAAACAGATGGCCTACAGTAAATCAAGACTGTCTGACGCAACCACATGCAATGCACTTCATTTGTTTTTAATTTGCTTTGAATGGCCTTTTTCTAACTTCCATCGACCACATGGACACGACTTGACCTTTCTTGCAAATCCACTTGATCCGCTCCATTTGAAATTAAAACGAATATCTAAAGAATAGAATCCAATTAGCATGTATTGTGGTGGGGCCCAGGAATGCTACAGCCTTTTAAGGATTCTACGGAAGGAATGTCTGCAATCACCAGCCGGAAAGCCAAAGAACATAGAGGACGGAGAGCCATGGGGTGGAGGTGGGACGGGAGTTGGGACCGGCAGTAATAAAGGTCACGGTGGCCCACCTGTGTCTGCCCACCGTGGTGGTGGTGACGCAGACAACGTTCCCATTTAAGGCCCTTCACCTCACAGGAGGGAATGGCAGTGTGAAGAAGGCGTTTGCAGCCACACGTCATCTAGCCCAGGGATCAGGAATCAAGGTAAGACAACATGACTGTCTTTGCGTTAACAATATTGGGCAAAGTAGAGTTGGAACAACGAAGACTACAGTGGAGGTGCTTGTCTGTGGTGGGTGTGTTCCTTAAAGACCACTAGTGATAAGATGGTGACTTTGACCATCCAGCTTATTTTGGATACTTAAATGTAATTAGTGCTGGGCAGTGGTATGAATATACCATATAACTACCATCATATATGTTTGATGGGACATTTTCTGTTGTGTTTCTTGTTAAAATACATCATGATATTAAATAGATACATTGTTAACATGACCTGTTGTGAACAGATTGTTATGGTAGACTGAATACAAAGACAATACAGTCCGTTCAAAAGTCAAGACAGACATAGTAAGAGCTGTAACTGGTGCCTGAATTTACTTGATAGGTCAGTCTCATTGTTAAATATTCTAACCATGGGTCTATTCATTATTCATCATTGAATTTTTAAAGTTTATGTAGATATGAAAAGATAATTTAATTCTGAATTCCAGTGACTCTGTGGGATGGGATTACATTAGTAGAGTAAAGGCTGCACCATCCCAATAAGATTGTAGTAAATTTACTTTTACTTTATTTTAGTAAATTAGAAGAATGCCTTCATTCACATAATGACAGTCAAATTACTATAAATACACTTGTTTACATATCTGTTTACTTGAGCATTCTTTTTCTTCCTTCTGCACTATAAAAACTCAAACTGAATCGAAACTGTTTTGCAGTGTGGTAGAGTTTCCTGCATTGATGTAGATAAGCGAAGCAGGAAGAGGCCAGATAACAAGATTATAAACAAGACCACATACTATTTCCATTCGGTGGATGTCAATATAGCTTCAGACATTAGATACAGCCACGAGTGCATAATTAGAAATAGAAAGAGATAGAATATCTGAGAATATTAGCAAATATGCTATATATCTAAAAGAAATAGAATGTTAAATATTGAGAAAAACAATATTGAGAACTGTCAAGGAAAATACAGCTATGGTGCTTAAAAAGTAAAAGAAAAATATTATTGATGCTTATTTTTCCAACTTTAAAACAGAACAAACATTCTTAAGCACATGATGATCATTTATACTGAAATGAAGAAGAAAGGCAGATGGTGTGTTTGGCTTAATGTCAGAGTTCTTTTGATGACCTTTTTGATGTAGGCCTATGCTGCAGTGTGTGTGTGTGTGTGGAGGGGAGGCTGTTTGTGTGTGTGCATGTGTAGGGTAGGGTGTTGGTGTGTGTCAGTGTGTGTGTTTGTGTGTGGAGGGTAGGATGTTGGTATGTCTGTGTGTGTGTGTGTGTGTGTGTGTGTGTGTGTGCATGTGTGTGTACATACATGTTATGACAATATATATGAGACGTATATGAGACGTGTATGTATGTGTGCGTGTTTTTACTTTTTCAGGTAATTTGAGTGTCCAAACACCACAAAATGCTGTCCATCCTCCTGATATTGATTATTGCTACCTGCTGTGGAAGGTCTTTTCCAACAGGGGTTAGTGACCCCCTCAACACAAACGGTACTTTTGTGCTTCACTTGTAATTCACTTCACTTATTTCACAAAAACTCATTTGGCTTTAAGAAATTAAAACAGGATACTTCCATTGATCCCTCTGATCCACCCAAAGAACATAATTTCATCTTTGCGTTATTTTAGATACAATATGGTTTGATGTCTACATGTAACACAAAACGTATCAAAAGGGGAATCTCACTTCAAATGAGTATATGTTGAAATGAATATGTTGCTTATAATCCCCAACTTCACACAGCTGAAGAGGACGTTCTGAGGATACTGAGGGGTGCCTCAGCAGCTCAAATGATGGGACCCTCATCCATATTCTCTCCCCAACCCCCTGAGGAAGTGGATAACAACAGACTGGAGATGATGGAGCTACCCAGGAGCTTATGGTGGTTCTCTAAGGAGATGGCCATCCCGGAAATGAAGAAAAGGCGTAATTTGTCCTCGTACAATCTGAACTCATTTGGTCTCCGCTATGGAAAATGAACACACTGGAGTGGAGCACAAGATTTCTGTGTCAATCAAATGTCGTGTGACTTGAAAATAAGTTTTTGAACTGATATATGATTCTGCTGCTCTACACTGTATGCCCTTGTCAATATCTGAAAACACCTAACTGCTAAATGTAGGTTATATTTTTTGTATTACATTGTATTGGGTGCTTTGTTATAATACTTGATTGCTGTTGAATAACTAGATTTAAATAAATTTGTATGATACATTAAAACCATACAACCTATGGTTGCACTATTCGTTTTTTACAGTATGTGAGAGCAGATCTGTGTTAGGTACAGTGATTACTTGAGCATTAAGAAGTAAGCCACAGATGTTTCCATCACAGGAATGAATTTGCGTGAAGGAAGTGACGACTGACACTATTTCCTGCCCCTGTTTTTGCCTTTATCAGCTTAACATGTGAGGCTCAAATAAATAAATCTACTCCAAGATGACAGGCAATGGAAGCACATTTTAGCATACTATTAGGGTTCATTTCCATCTTTCTTCCAGGAGGTAAGACTATAATGCAGTCTTATTTTGTTATAATCATTTATGCCAAAATGACCATGAATTATCAAATTTCATAGTTTCAATGTTCAACATTAGCACTATTCCCATTGTATGTTAGACTGCATGAAAAAAGTTTTTCAGTATTGCCTGTAAAAAGACATACTATGTCATTTATTTCTATAGGTTCTACTCCCTGTGATGTTGATGTCAACATGTCATTGTTAGTGAAAGCTCCAAGCGAGGTGCAACGAAGCATTGGTCAGACCATCCAAGTTTGCTGTAACTATGGCCATTTGGATATATATTGGGAATATAAATTGATTTGGTGCAAGATGAGTCTTCTTGGGGGCTGCCAAAATCATCAAACTGATCAAATGAATTTCCAAAATGTTCCCTACAAGTATTTCATAGTCACCATATCTGATCTTGACAAGAGCACTGATGGGACTTACCAATGTGGAATTTATTTCTATTACCGCTGGACCTGGACCTCAGCTACTGCAAAAATTAACATTTCAATCAAAGGTCAACATTTTACATGTTTATTTCTAATGCAATAAAAGTGACAACAAAGTTATATCTTATAATGTATATTTAAATTGTGATTACTGTGTTGAATATACATATATAATAACATGTATAATTAGGGTTTGTTCCAATTAAAGACATGTGTAGATATTTTGCAACCAACAATCTATCTTTTATCTATCAATCAATCTTTTCTAAACGTTTCAACTCTTTCTTTCTTCCGTGACCCAGAAACCACCCCAGAGACCCGTGACCCAGAAACCATCCCAAAAACCATCCCTAAGATTAAAGAGGAAGCCAATGGCAGGTTTGAATAATACTTGATTGTCTAAAACTAATTAAACAAATGTCACAACATCAAATTGACATGGAGTAGCCTACCCACAGTCTTCTCTTCTCATCACAATGTTTTTTTTTTTCAGGACATGGGTTTATGCTGTTGTTGGTGTCTCTGTGGTTATTATCTGCCTTGCTGTTATCATTTTCATTGTTAAGTATCGTAAAGGTATGTTTTCAAGGCAATTATTGTTTATTATATGAATTTACAGTGTTTAGAATAGAAATATACTGTCTTTAAACAGTCTTAGAATCGTCATGTTTGCATTCATTGTAGGGCAATTCCATGCAAAAAAAGTTGTGCACACACAAATAGAACTGAATTTGATGGAAAATCACACTCTTTTTACATCATAAATATGGTGTGCAACCATACAGAAACAACATTTTTCACATGACAATATTATACATATTTAAAAAAGGGATAATGAGCTATGTGTATGCTCAGCTTGCCTTAAGAGCACAGCTCCTTAAATTTATAAGGCTCTTGTTTATAAGTCAGCAAGTTCCATGGCCATGTCACTTGACAATGTCCAAAGTTTCTGCGCAAAGCTGATTTATACTAATGTAATGTGTGATGAACAAATTGTGCCCTTTTCTTACTTTTAAAACCTTTAATGGATGTGATGTTATGGATGTTATTTAATGTGAATTTACAGGGCTGGAGACTTTATTTTACCTCAAAGCCGATAAACGTCTGTTCTGGTGGCATGCGTGTTTGAACACATTTCACCTCAGTGTTTCTAATTGACATTTAAGAGATTATTAGGCTGATCAAAACCACAGGCCTCCAGTGTTTGACATAGCCTTTTTTCGAGTCGCCTAATAATGAAAATCTGAGCGATTATCTTCCCGTAATTGTCATACTGTTGTTGTACAGTAACTGGATTATCGTGTTAGCTGGTGAGGACGGCTGACTTTGCAACTGGAGTTAACATAGCAACCTCCGTCTGTTGCAGATGTGTTCATCCTGCCGTTTACGTGTAGCCTGGCCTTGGCCTGTCTACGTACTTCCGGTCAATTTCTTTTCCCTACAGTACTCCGTTTGGAATAGGTTGATTCACGCTCGTTTATTTCGGCAGTTGGGCAGCCGACCAACCAGCGAACAGAGGGCGTCCCTGAGAGCGATTACGTACCCAGGCATGGTGTTTCAATTACTATGTCCCCGCCCCTGAAGCAGATCGCTTGGAATACATCAACGTAGGGAGCGAAAAGGGCTTATACTTATGAAATCTTTGAGCAAATGTAAATAATAGTTTAGCCTATTAACAGGAGTGTCATGAACAATTTATAGATTCTTCATAGTCATAGTCATAGATTTGTCACTTGAAATAGGCTATGAACGTACCTGAGTCAAACTGTAGTTTAGTAGGCTACATGGTCGGGTCAAAATCGCTATTTTTCAAACACTAAGAAGGCTCGACATAACTTGAAACTTTGATCGAAGCATCATCAGTGTCTCTACATATGAACTCGAGCATTAAGAACATTGTTTGTGTACACATAGTTTACTAAAAAGAAAGATTTTGGACAACTCACTCCTTGCAAGATGGCAGCGAGCAGAAAAAACAAGTGAGTTGTTCAAAACCTCTCTTTTAGTAAACTCTGTGCATGTTCTCAATGCTCGAAGTTCATGTGTAGAGACACTGATGATACTTCGATCAAAGTTGTGTCGAGCCTTCATAGTATTTGAAAAATAGCGATTTTGACGCGATTGTATCAAAAAAGTAGTAGCCCTATAGGAATCCCATTCAAAGGGTCATTTCAACCGAAAACGACAACGCATACAAGCTTAAAAGTGGCGCTTTGGGCGTACTTATGTATTTATATTAAAGTTTGACTTGGGTACATTCACAAAACACTATATGATGCATTTTGGCGAGAGTTACGCAGATGAAACGTGTGATTGTTTGTTGATAAGATGCACCCGTGCTTGTTATGGGCGTGCTGCAGAGAAACTTCTCTGTATGACGAAACACCAGTTGTTAGTGATTGGTTCAAAGGAACTCCAATGATTTTAAACCTCAAACTGTGCCCTCCCACCCGGAAATAAACGAACGCCTATGGATCTAGGCCAGACTCTCTGCGAAGTCAGAGAGTCTGGTTTCCAGGCTAGTTTGCGTCTGTTTAACACAGTTCAATTTAAAATGTGATGCTCTACTATTTACAAAGTTTACAACTCAATGTGTCAGCATTTGAAGTGTCAGAAACTCTGTAGCTAACCACAGAGGAACATGAGTAATGCCAGCAATAAACTAGATGTACCGCATAGCGGTGACCAAACGCATAACGGTACAAATAACCACTCAGTCCTGCATATTCTCTCCACAAAAGTAAATCACATATGTCAATTTGCCTCCATCTAGCCTACTCTTGCAACTCATGTGTGTGTGTGCATGTGTGAGTTTGTGTGTAGGTGTGTGTGTGTTAGGGGGCTAATGGTGTGTACAGTATGTGTGTATGTTTATGTGTTTATGTGTGTGTGCGTGTGTGTGTGTGTGTGCGTGTGTGTGTGTGTATGTGCATACGTGCATGTATGCAAATCACAAATGAGTGGGTATGGGCTAGGAGGTTGATGCGTGCTCCTGAGACTAACAAACCATAAAAATTTTGTCATCTTGGGTGCAATGGCTCAGGTAGTTATTTAGCAAAAAACGGCATTTTTGGGTTTTGGGGAGCCCAGCACGGGCAGTGGGCCCCGGGGACCTTCCTTTCCCTAGAAGTCTAGCAGGGCTACATGCCAACCAAGTTTTACCCTGGTATTTCGGTAACCCGGGAATCATTGACCAAAGATCGGGGGAAAGATTGGGGGCCAAGCAGCGAAGCTGCATTGTGTTTCTACGTTTTCCTATTATTATTATTCTGCCGTCTGGTAAAAAGTTGGGACATTTGGCACACTGATTGTGGACAGTCCCATGATTAATTTCACAAAGTTTCATGTCGGCACCTGGAACACTCTAGTGCCACCAACAGGCCAAAGTTGGATGTGCGTTGGATGACGTACGTAACGCTTGACCCGTTGGCCCGATTTTCAAAAATGAGGTATCATTGGAATCCTTGGACCAAGCCGAGTTCAACGCATGATGGATTTTCCGCCATATTGAATGTTAGCGAAAGTGAAACTAAAGTTTCACAGGTCACAAATTTTCGAAATTGCTTGCGAAGCCGCCAACAGGAAGTGAGCTCACATCTCAGCAACCCTTTCATGTATCATAACCAAACTTAGTATATAGACATGAACCCATTAGGAGGACGCTCAAACATGTTGGTGACTTTTGACCTCTAGGGGACATTGAAGTTAGCAAAAATACATCCATAACGCCAGTTTTCCCTACATAATGCACTGCAAACATACACACTTACACACATTTCTTGTGTTCATTCAAGTCTCCTTCATGCTACATATATCATGGTTTCGGCAGTTTCCTTAAAAATTCACAGAGTTTGTAGAAAACCTGTAATCTCTCATAAAATCTATTTGATGTCATGTCCATAATGCTGAGTATTCAGAGGACAGAGGTTACATTAAAAGTTATGCAAATTAATTCACTGATACTAATCGTGTCTATGCTCTAAGGCATTTTGTTTACCAATATGAGTCCAACTGCCACATCCATAACGCTGGAACTGCCCTGTATCAGACAGAATACAGAACCCCCTTTTGTTTTGGTTTTATAGTCATATTTTAATGGACATACTGTTGGTTAAGCTTACAGTACATGGCTTCACGTGAACAGATGATCTGTTCCCTCTGCAGAAATGTGTTCACTTGGCAAATATGTCACTGGCACTATTCCACTACTTCTGCATGGTGCTGAACTTTCATGTCATATCTACCAACCCAGTGACCAGAAAGTTGTCCACTTAACGTGACAAGACTAATAGAAAAGGCCAAAAAGGTGAACTAAGGGCTAACTAAAAGAGAGGCTAACTGCTATCTAAGAGAGAAGCTACAGTAACTGATTGTTCTCCCATTCCCTTTATAAGCCAGGTGTGCTTGCTCATTAGCGCTATTTTGAAGACAGCTTTACCAAGTAGGCTACTAAGTAATGTAGCTCTGCAAATTAAACAAAGCTGAGGGGTATTCTTCGAAATAAGTTACAAATAGGCTTTCTTTGTGTAGGCCGGCTAATGGATACACATATGGGGACATGTTTATTTGCAATGTAAACAGTGAGCGTGTTTACATGCACTTCAGTATCCCGGTTATTATCGGGATTTTAAAGTAGAGCGGTTTTGTGTTTGCGCATGTGAACATCATATCCCGATTTCAGAATTATACACACAGCATTATAGCAGAGCCCGTCTCTGAATATAGTGAAGGAGTGCTAAGGCCACTATAACCCAAAGTGGTCCCATTTTCACAGGTAAATTATCACTACGATTAGGCTAATGACTGTTAAAAGGGAAATCCGGCCATTTATAACCCCAAAAAAAATGAAAAAAAAATGATTTGACCAAGCCGGAGATCAGCCCTGGCTGCCAGCGCTTTGAAATTAGCTATAACGCTAATGCCATATAACTACCATCATATATGTTTGATGGGACATTTTCTGTTGTGTTTCTTGTTAAAATACATCATGATATTAAATAGATATCGTAACACCCCCAATTATCACCACTTTTGTTCAGAAATTCTAAAACAACGATGTTTTTTAACACTTCAAAATAACATTTACTAAATGAACCTTACATTTTTCAGTAGCCATAGTTGTGTAGATTTGAACAAAATCTGGTTTGGTTCTTAACGGGAGCATTTACTGCCTGAAATATCCGATTTTGTTTACCACGCTCGGAGTTGTAGTGCTGGCCTGATGGGTCGCCTATTTACACCGTTTCAACGGCACATGGACGGTTAGACCGAGAATTCTCGTCGTGAAATTAAAATTCCACTGGAGCTCCAAGCGGTTGTGTACACGCAGCCTTACAACACTGTTTACAGCTCCTCGAGTCACGGTAAAATGTCATTTTTGGTACATAGCTAATCTAGATACACCTATGTTGTGCGTGGTTGCGTTTCTATAGGAGTCCGCTGTCTTGGTTTGTATAGAAATGGATATTAAGTGACACATACACGCAAGACGGTGGAAATACGGGACCGAGGAAATAGGGGGAGTTACGATACCATTTTTAATTGGGCAAGCGATTTAGCTGCGTTTGGGGCCTCTCCAGCGGTCCCCAACCACCGGGCCGCAGCCCGACATTCCTAACCGGGCCGTAGCCTACGACAAGAGTTTAAAAAAAAAATGCATGCAAACTAAATAAACTCAATTTAATTCGCAAATAATGTCACATGAATAATACCCACTGGATGGTGAGCCAGATACCTCAAAGAAAAAAAGGGGTCATTCAATATGAAATATGACGAGTCATATTTAAAATATGGTTTCGCAGAGACCGGTGACACGCATGCACCAAGTCCTTTATGTGTGGTATTTGGCGATAAGTTGTCAAACGAAGAAATGAAACCATCAAAGCTAATTCGACATCTAAAGTCCAAGCATCCTAGACTTAAAGACAAACCCCTTGAGTTCTTTGAGCGTAAGAAACGCGAGCAAGAAGGACAAAAAAAATAGTGTGTAAAAACAACCTCATCGGTGAACGCGTGGCTTAAAAGCCTCATAGTGGCTAGTCGGATCGGATTGCTAAATCTAAGAAGCCCTTTACTATTGGGGAAGAGTTAATTCTGCCTGCTGGTAAAGGCATGTGCAATGAACTCCTTGGGGAGGCTGCAGCTAAAAAAATAGCTCAGGTACCGCTTTCTGCAAGCACTGTCCATAGGCTTAATTGATGATATGTCAGAGGATATTGAGGCACAGTTGTTAGAGAGGGTGAATGGGTCACCGTGGTACGCTATCCAAGTTGGTTGGTTGCAGGTCACTGGCCAGAGTGTTTGAGTTGCGAGAGCCGCTGCAGAGATTTCTTACAGAAAAAAGTCACCGTTAGCTGCATATTTTAGTGATGAGGGCTGGGTGTCAAAATTCGCTTACCTCGGGTTGCTTAATGACCTCAACCTGTCATTGCAGGGGAGAATGACGACTGTCTTTAAACTGGCAGATAAAGTCGCTGCATTTAAAGCCAAGCTTGGTTTGTGGGTACGACGAGTGGATCGGGGTGTATTTGAGATGTTCCAAACAGTAGTGGGGGTTTTGGGAGAGACTGAGGCAGGGCCCTTTCTCTCGCAGCTGGTGCGCGATCACCTTGTTGCGCTTTCAAATGAGTTTGAGCGTTACTTCCTATCCTCCAAAGATGCACGGCAAACCAATGAGTAGGTCCGCAACCCATTTGTCAATATCCCGAATAGTCCTAACTTCTCAGCGCAGGAGGAAGAGCAGTTGATCGAAATTGCAAATGACAGTGGTCTTAAGAGTGTGTAGGCTATGAGGAAACCTCTCTGGCGGGTTTTTGGATGAAAACCAAAGCAGAATATCCCGATATAGCCGTAAAAGCGCTGAAAACGTTGCTACCATTTCCCACCCCGTATCTATGTGAGGTTTTCGGCAATGACTGCAACTAAGACCAAATTGCGCAATCGTCTGGACATTTCAAACACACTGAGGGTGTCAATGTCTTCCATCACCCCCAGATGGAACCTTCTTGTTGCAGGGAAACAAGCACAGGGCTCCCACTGATTATATTCGTAATGCACATTTAGTTCCCATGTTTTGTTATCATATTTTGTTAAGCATGTTCACACATCATGATAGATGTAGCTTCAAGTTGTTCAATTTTCATAGTTCATATTGATCAATTTTCACTTCTTCAAGTTCACGTTTTTCACATTTTTAAGAGTTCGTTACCTTCACTGTTCATACATAACTGGAGCTAGTTCTTTTCAAGTAATGCATGCACAACACGGAACATGGAACCCCCGACCCCCCCGGTCCATGAAAAAAAAAAAAGGGGAATCAAACCGGTCCATGGTACATAAAAGGTTGGGGACCCCTGCTCTAAACCAAAGATCCTTGATTACTAGCCGTTTTAACCCTCTCTGTCTAAACACACTCAAAAACCATTCCAAGACCTATGGAACACGAGTTGCTTCCTTGCCAGACACCACCGCAGGGTTTCCGTTGTCCGGTAATTACCGGACATTGGCCGGAAAAAAAAAGAAATGTCCGACAAAATTAAATCTCTCCGGTCAAATTGTCCGATTGAAATTGGCTAATAATCCCGTCCCCTAACGCAATCTGAATTTGAGAATAAGACTTAATATGTAAGCCTATATTATACGTCCTCTGGCTATGTTTTTAAATGAACAGGCTCTACCGTTTGAAAAGTAAGCTATTAAACAACACGCATGCTGCATTTCAAATAGGAAGCGCACGCTTAAAACGTCGATGTTAAACAACGAACAAATGAGTGAGGCGGTTCAAACATGGCCAGGCCCAGGCAGTATAGCCTTAAAAGTTTTTCAGAGGCCAGACGCCATGGATGATGATAAATTGGTAACGTCTGAAGCCTCAGATGGAGTCACTCACCTCAGATTAGGCTACCCTGTTGACTAGGGCTGGGACAATGCGTCGACGTAATCGATGACGTCGACGCAAAAAATATGTCGATGCAAAATAGGGAGGGAAAGTGAAAACCAGCGCCCCAAGTGGTTGCGTTCCTATCGAAGAGCAGCTCCAATGTTAAGTCCCATAGACCTATTTAAAAAAAAATATTGTGAAGCCAAATCAGCGATGTTATCTACCAAAAATATTTTATGTGTCTATACAGTAATAATATTCTAACTATGAAAATGTCAGACCTATTTTGCCTTATTTAAGAAAATCGAAATTGCTCCTTTGGTTTCATAAACGAACTACAAAAGTAGTCACGTGACTTTACTCTTCGACGTTACTCACGGTAGCATGGTTTGTTTATTAGCCTGGTTAGCATTGACACTTAACACTTACAGCTAGCTCTTCATGTGAGTAGAAGCACAACACCAGTTATGCTGACATAAAGGTTATCACCACGCAGTTTACATCACGTTCCGTTTTTACAAAAATATGTTAAGCCAGTTAAGCAAATTGCGTATTGATCAGTTAGAGATTAAGCGCCCAAACATGTGAAGTCACATGCAGCTGTAGTTCCTTATCACCGTGTTACGACAAAAACTCAAAACAATTCAACTGATCCTAAAAAATAAGGTATGACCAATTGAAGCAATAGAGGTGACCCCAGTGCCTAACATATGGAAGGCATTAAATTAAGATCCCAATGTGCACCGAGATATATTTTTTCTAAAAATAAAAAATCCTATCCACTCCGCTAAACTCTAGGAACGCAACCACTAGATGGCGATGAGATTACTTTCTCTCCCTATATGAGCGTCGATTCGTCAAGCAAAACGTGTGCTGCTAAATATTTTTTTAATTTTACACCTTCAATGTTTTCCATACGTTGACTAATCTGTGGCTGGGCACCACGAAATCAAAACCGGCCACCACACATTGATGTTCTATGTTGTAGGCCTAGGGTTGCCACCTGTCCAGGATTTTCATGTTCTGTCCAGGAAAATAAAAATAAAAATCCTGGACACTGATCCCGGATTTTTGTACATGATGCGCAAAATGTGTATTTTAGTTTAATTGAAGCGTGCCTACGTCCATAAACGTATGCACAGCCTTATTGGCTCTACAAAAATGACGTAGCATAACATGGGTGGTGGTGGTGGGGGCACGCACCGTGGAGGTTCATTAGAAATGGTAAGGTGGAGACGGAGAGTGTGTGGGACAAGGAGAGACAGAGAAAGGAAAGTTCATTCCACATAAGCAAAAAAGCAGAACCTAATTATGTATTCCCCCCTTTTATCTCAATACTGCCCCCAGGTGTCCACAACTAAAAACTGTTGAAAATATAAATATCTGCTATTAAATAAAGCAATTAACTAAACAAATAGAAATAAAGAAATAAAGAAATAGTCATTCTTACTAATTTTAGCTATACAATTGTCGCTTAGAATGACGGTTTTTTATCTTGGGTTAGATGTGCGAAAGGCACCGTTGCTTACAAACAAAAAGGTCGATTGGATGGTCAAAATGTCCAGGATTTTTGTCAGACACAGGTGGCAACCCTATGTAGGCCTGCTATTTAAATTAAAGATAAGATAAAATAATTTCATTGAGCTGCACTTTTTACTCACACAGCCTTTCCTCGCCCCGCCCGCTCTCTCTCGTAACGAGCCCGCTGCTCCTCCTCTACATGTGCATTTAACAAAATATTCACGATTGTTGATGGATTGTTGTTGCCACATAGAAGCACTGCATAGAACACAGTGGGCTACATTGCTATTAAATCCGCTTAGCATCGTGACCATGCTGCTCAAATTTGTTCAAAACCGCTGCATTAAAGTTAAAGTAAACTCTGCTAAGGTCTTGTCACAACATAGTACATCGAGGAGACTAAACGAAGTTAAGTTACAGTAGGCCTATGCAATCAAGCAGTAGCCCTATCTCAAAGCTAACGTTAGAATAGCCTACTGTTTGGATGTCAAGTTTAGCATGCTTACTTGCAGCTGCTTGTATTACTCATGCAGGGCTCATTTTATTGACTCTGTTTGCAAAATCCCGATGGAAATGGTTTTCAAGACTCAAGTGCTTGTCCAAAGGAGAAGTACGAACTGTTATTTGAACTACGTTATGAATTGCATCCACACATGATTCCCACACGAACGTCTTAAAATGACAGGCACTCAATTAGACATAGGCTACACTAGCCTACTGAACTTTATTGAATGCTACCTCTGACTAAGAATACATTACTTTGCACTTGTAGTTACTTGCACTTCAGTCTTTTATTTTGGAATCTTAAGAGCAATAAACATATATTGCAATGTTAAAGAATTCATGTTTTTTAATTTAGATATGTATATAAACATGTATAGCCTAGGCCTAAGTTGCTATTAGTTAATTAATGGGGAGATAATCGAATCGAATCGGACTGTAAAAATAAATCGTTAGATTAATCGATGCATTGAAAAAATAATCGCTAGATTAATTGTTTAAAAAATAATCGTTTATCCCAGCCCTACTGTTGACCTACTGTAAAGTCTCTCCTATTCCCGTGGTACACACGTAGTCAGGAGATTTGAATTCAGGACAGTGGAAGAGTGATTGGTTGTATAAATCCTCTTTGTCAAAATGATACTGCACAGGTAATATTTCTCAAGCAGCACATTTAACGGCGTTTGCAAGCCACAACTGCAATGTATCTAATTCCTTCAATGGTAGTAGCCGGTGAGCTGAACCCATTTTCTCATTTGGTTCACAATTAGGAAAGGCAAAAACTAACAATTTCCCCAGTTATACACACATGGGCGTCTTCATCTTTCAAAACTCTTCTTCAATCTCACTCTGATGAGAGACTTCCAGTCGTCTGCAGACGCTCGTCACTAAAGGGGGCTTTTACGATAGCCTGTATCTGCTAACATGCAAAGTAACTTTATACACAGACTGTGCCAGTAGACTTTTATTGTTGGTAACCGGGATACAAGTAGCCTACTGATCATGTTAACAGGAATATGAATATCCAGGTTTCTCTGTGATCATGTCAACACCGTATCCCGAATAAGATCCAAACCGGGATAAGCACAATAACCGGGATACTGAAGTGCATGTAAACACGCTCAGTGTGCACCTGGAGGAGAACAGACAACAGACAACTGTGTCAGATTCACTTGTTTCACAATTGGCAGCTTCGGGCTAGGTGTAAGGTAGAGCCCAAAGAGTCTACAAACAATTGGATGACAGTAAATAATTATAGAGAAAGGTGTGTATAGGTTTAGGGTCAGGTTAAAAAAAAATGGTTGGCAGTTATGTTTAAAGTTAACTGTTAGATATCTAATATTTCACCCTAACACTATTTTTCTACACACCTTTAATGCTTCAATGTTGGGGAATTGTGTCACTGTGTGGTAGGTTTTATATAAGTAAATATGTGTATGCTGCTCATAAAATTCCCATTTCAGTTTCTGTGGAACAACATACTACAGAGAGTGGATTCTATGTAATTCGAAAAACGAACCAGTCCCGTGAGAAAAGCCAGGGTAAATACAGCACTTCATCAAATCTTGACCTCCATAATTTCTGGAACTTTCAGATCATGACAGATCAACATATTAACTGACTTGCAATTAGTTGTGCAGAAACAAATTGTTCACTCAAGCAACTTCCCTCTAATATCTGTGATTGCATTTTATGGAAAAACCCCACAGAAAATGATGTGCCTACTCCTGCTAATGCTGAAGACAAGGCCTCGACAACCTCAGAAAGTTCTGCTGGATCGGTAAGTTGCTGTCTTATGAAATAAAGCAGCATGGAAACATTTAATGTATTCCGATTTTCATGAGAATTAATCCTTCATTTTTTTTTTCTTAAATCATACGCTAGTTTTCTACATCAATTTTTCATTCCAAGATTTTATTCACAGGAACGGCACGGTAAATCTAGCCTGCTATCCACATTCCACATATTAAGACATTCCTCTTGATCAATCAATCAGACGTCAAAAAGTGTTCAAACACAAAATGTCAAAGGGATTTTTACAGACTGCAGTAATCAATCTCTTTTTGGTGGATACACTCTAATAAGAGGTGGATAAATTCTATTTCTGAAATTTCAGAGGTGGATAAACTGTCTACTTTGTAGTGTACGTTTATCCTCCACTACAACCCTGATTATATGCATGTTCACAAAAATTCAGCTCAAGAATATGTGCATCTGCATGTGTTTTCAGCCACTTTGTTATGCAAGTTAAAAAACAACATCAGCTAAGGGATTAGAATGTAAGGTTGTGAGAGCAATGTTAACAGAAACACCCATGTAGAAATGCAACAAATGTGAATATATGCAAATGAATTGTTTCCACAGATTTTAATTGTGTTAAAGGTATACCATACGCAAATCAAGAGTTAATCCACCACCCTGTAACAAATCAAATATCTATGCACATTAGAAGATTGGGTAACACTTTACGGCAAGGGTACATGAATTATCATGAATTCATGCATGAATTAATTCATGATTTATGTATTACTTCATTCCTTAATATCTCATGAATCATCAGGAATTCACATGAGTTCATAGTCTGTCATTCATGACCTCATACATGAACAACACATAAACTAAAGCATTAAGTATAGTGAGCACATCATTATGATTTATGATTTATTAAGAATGATCATGATGATTTCTTTTTCTGCCCAAAATGTAGTTATTTCACTACTCAAATTCTTGTTTGAACACAACTTTCAAAACACATGCCATTGTTCACACTTTAGTTGAGGGGCCACAAACATGATGAACTCATGAGTAATTAACCTGACATACATGTAATCATGATGATCATGCTTAAGAAATAATAAATCATAATGATGGACCCACCGAACCTAATGCTTTAGTTGATGTGTTGTTCATGCATGAGGTCATTAATGAGAGACTATGAACTCATGTAAATTCCTGATGATTCATAAGATATAAAGGAATGAAGTAATGCATAAATTATGAATGAATTCATGCATGAATTCATGATAATTCATGTACCCTTACCATAAAGTGTTAACAAAGATTGAATGTACATTTGAAGAGTTTCCACTAAGGATGTCTTATTTGAAGTTAAAATGCCATTAACATTAACATTAACATTAACAAGTTGGATGGAAACCCGTTTAATGACTTCCTAACTAATACACAACGTTGCAGCGAATCCGCGACGTTGCCAGAAAGTTGTCATTTGGTCACCGCAACGTTACCTTCTGGCCTCGATAACATAACACATTTTTGTGCTTAGCCACCCCACTACTAGCTGTAAGCTAGAAGTTGAAATGAGTAGTCACTGGCTGCAAGGTCATTAATTATTCATCTGGATGTCCAGAAAGCCATGAGGGGGTGCTAAATCTGCCAAAACGGACCGTTTTATTCTTCAGCCTAATTATAGGGTTGTAACTGGACTTCTGCAATAACATCTGGGCATTTTTTGGACAGACCAAAGTTGCATACCTTCTGTGTTAACATCATAGAACAAGGTAAAATGCTCCATTCAACCATTCTATTACTCCTTTAAACTTGTCACTTTTCAAATTGGCAATGGTAAAACTAAGACTAAGCACATCATCAGATGCTTGGCTAGTGAACAAAATCTCAGTTGTGTGTCACAGGCTGAAGTCTGGCTGGCTGAAAAGCATATGACCCAAACATGACAATCCAAACTGTCAAATATACAACTATAAGATATTACAATGCTGCCTGCTAGATGATAAAGTATATAGACCTGTATGCAAAATGCTATATGCAAAATAATTTCCATCAAGAAAAAACAAGTCACAGATTTCACATATTATTCCCTGGTGTGGTAAAGGCTATGATCTGCACACTGCCTGTTGTTCCTGATCTATGCAGGAGAAGGCAACAGAGGCTACTACTTCTGACTGAACTGATTCAGCAGAGTAACTTGGCACTATCTGTTAATTTTTCAGCTTTTTCTTGTTCACCCTCGCCTTCAAACATGTGAATATGCGTCAGTACAAAAGGAGAAGGCCCATGAGAATGTCTCAGATGTGCCAGCAAGAGTGACCAGCAGCAGCGATGATCGTGTGAAGCCCAAACGTACTACAAAGGAGGACTATGAGAATATTGTGCAGGCGCAAGAACTGGATAAAGATGAACAGCTGTCAGATGATGGAAGTGAAGGGGACAACTCAGATGACACTAGTGGTGGGGAGAGTGACAACTTGTCACTGAACTATACCACAATAGTCTTCCACAAATAGATGAACTTTTAGCTTTCTTGGTCATCTAAAAGCAGAGACATTGACATATCTTCCACAACATATTCCACAACAATAGAGCTGTCTACTGTGAAATTGTTTAAATTTTTTAATGAAAATAAATGTTTTCTTTCATTTTTCACGCTTTTCTGCTAATTCAGGCAGGTTTTCTTTATATTCCAATAAAGTGTCCAGTGTTTAGGCCGTTATAATCTGTTTGAAAACATTTGGGCATGAAATACAGCATTACAATAATCCTCTGTTACTTAGACTGTAAACAAAAATAAACTCCACATGTTTTAAAATAGTGTATCTTTTTTGAGGAATTAAATGTAACATCATTGAGTTTGAAGAAAAAATGACTTGGGATAAAAAGTGATTGTAAATCTGCTTTCACAAATAATTAGTAAATTATTATAAATTAAGAGTTTCACCAGAACATACGTGAAATAGACAATCTATTTGATTTGGAAACAGTCAATTTGCTTGTAGTAGGACCATTACGAAAAACCATTACGAATGAACCAGGTGGTGTAGTTCAAGATTTCAATACACTCGTTGGTCAAATTCTGTGAATTCATCTTCACATTCCCACATATTGTGCTCTCTCTCTCTCTCTCTCTCTCTCTCTCTCTCTCTCTCTCTCTCTCTCTCTCTCTCTCTCTCTCTCTCTCTCTCTTTCTCTCTCTCTCAAAACAAACATTGGTGATCACAGCCTTGGCTCTCTAGAAAAAAAAACCCAAAGTGTCTTGGACTTGCACTATACCAGCCTATCGACAATATTGCTTCTGGACCATGAAGACATGGGTGCATTTGATTGGCTATTGAACTTGAATATCAACAAATACAGATGCTGTATAAGGATTGATGTCATTTACCAAATATAAGTTTTAAGCCTGTATTACAGTTTGTCACAATTGCTAAAACACTAAACTCCAATCTCTGAACCAATTTCTCAGTTGCCTGAATACATTTGCAGATCTCATGGACTCCCTTTGCAAAACTATAAACACATTCTCATGCAATAAGACAGATTTTGCATTGTGATGTGCTTGTGATGCACAATGGTAACCACAAGTGGCAAAAGGTAAACACAAATAGAACACAGATTCCATATGTTAAACACAATTTCTCAAAATTTGTCTTGTTTCAAATGATGTTGGTGTTGTTTTAAACACAACCAATATAAGATAGTTCAGTGTGTAAATGGGTTGCTGAACAGTGCAGGTTCATATCAATGATGGAAAGAAATAAATAAAGAAAATATCAGTGAGGCATTCAGAGTACATTGTAGGCTGTAGACTGCAATGCACCTCTCATTTATAGTACTGATATGCCTGTCTTTTCCAAAAGGTTTTGAGAATGTGGGATATGTGTTTATAGTTTTGAGAAAGGGGTGGCAGGTTTCAAAAATGTGTTTTAGCAATTGTGAAAAACTGTGATATTAAACCAACAGTAGGAATCTGGGAATTTACTGAAATCTGAAATCTCTCTCTCTCTCTCTCTCTCTCTCTCTCTCTCTCTCTCTCTCTCTATATATATATATATATATATAATATAAAATTATTATAAAAATGACCTTTACACATTTGCATGAGGGTTTCACATTTGCATGAGGGTTTCAAAGACTGGGTAAAATGGCCATCCATAGTTTCTGCAGATCTTCCAATAGGCTTTGGAGACAAGGAACAGAATAGCTCGACCGACCAAACAAAACAGGAGCTTCTCAGGCAACTTTGCATTGATTTGTGAATGTTGGATTATATGGGCCCCCATGATACAGGTCTCACTCTGTCACTGGTTTAAGTGTGGGTCCAGTGAGCAGATCACTATGCAAGGTTCTGCCACCTTTTTGTCCCTTTGAGTCCAAAACGTCTGTGTGGTCGTCAGCAGTGCCAGCTGTTTGGGATGACCACGCTGTGGCTGTTGTAGTATGGTGTGGCTGAGAGGATCCTTCCAGAGTCTTTGTTGTGAACTGTGATGGAGGTCGGCCTGTCTGTTCGCTTGTCGCTGCATAGATTTCTGAAGTGGTTGGCCACTCTTCTGTGGAAGGACAGTGACAGCGTGGAGTGCCTGGGGTGATGATATTGATACTGAATTACTTAGATAGAAATTTGAAAGTAATCCACCTAGAATGATAAACCTTAACAAACTGTTCATAACATTTACCTTTTTCACATTTGATAGCAGGGAAACAAGCAGAGACAGACACAGCTAAACAAACATTTTAGTTTACTTCATATGAATTTATGAGCATTATTTACCAATAATAAAACATACATTAAGTGCAAAACTTGTCTTGCATGAATGCATACATATAATTATGTACAGCAGTGAGGGAAAGCATGTTACAGTAATCACTTTATTTGTACTCATATTTTATGAACAAGTGGTTTTCTATCCGATGGCTATGGGCTGAGCCATTTACCTTGTGTATGGTGGTGAACATCATGGGCTTCAAGAACATCCACTGCATACTCTTCTTCGCAGCTCCAGTCTAAAGGCTCTCTGCCCTCCGTCATCAGGTTCATGTACATAGACAGGACATCATGGGCTTTCTGCAGACCATCTTGAGGCGATGTATTGTAGTCACTCATGAACTTCTCAGGATTGTCCTAGACAGATAGATAGATAGATAGATAGATAGATAGATACTTTATTGATCCCCAAGGGGAAATTCAAGATCCTGATATAAGGTAAGGGTGGGGGATGGGGGAGAATAGTATGAGCATCTCAACATATCAAGACATGGCATCCAAAATTATGCTGTCTGCCAGACTTGTGCAAATTCCAGAATTGAATTGAAACTGGTCATGTGATGACCTTAATGTCTACCTCTCCTCAATAACAAACAAATCACTATGGCGCCCCCTGGAGTTCATTAAGTGACCTGGGCAAGAAGACTCTTGTAGGAAAGCTTTCTTGAAGACTGTTATCTTGCTCATAACCTGATTACCACACATGATATACCCTACAGTATACCCTTTGGCCCGGATCTGCTTCTTATAAATGCTGTTTTGTCCACACACTCTAAACTCTTTGATGAACAGCAAGTCTGTTCATCTCATGTGAAAACGATAGCTTTAAACACACTGGGAAGACATTCATAAAGGTTGAACAAGAACAGCCCCTGTTTACCCTCAGTGCCATAACAGGCTGACACCTTGATCATAGTATCCTAGTCACATAAATCTCCTCATTTGTATTAAAGCACACTTCCTGATGTGAAGTGTGCTTTAATAGATTTAACAGATTAAAAAGAGCTGGGTAACAGGCTGATGGGAGTGAGGGGACTTCTGAGGCCTGCGTTGTTCATGTCACTGAGGGTCTACAAAGACGGCTCCAGTCCATTTCGTGACCGCCATCTAATAATGGTCTAATCTTATTAATTTTGAATCCAACTACGTTTTGCCCTTAAACAGACTCGTCAGTTCTTTCATGTACACTTGGGAGGGTCAGAGGAACTCATTGTGGTAGACATAGGTCACATTATTGCCATTAGTTCCACAAACTTGAATTAATCTAAGTTGCCTTCCAGGGTACCATCCTTGGAAAGCATGAAAGCAAGCACATTTGAGGGACAACAAGAATCAACATTTATAATGAAAGATTGATGAATGAATGATTATGATGTTTTGTGTGTGTCTTATGTGTGTTAAATACATTTTTCAGGCTTTAAACTAAAACAGATAACATGTTTACAGAAAAGCATTATTAAGTATAAGTATATATACTTTTTTGATCCTGTGAGGGAAATTTGGTCTCTGCATTTAACCCAATCGGTGAATTAGTGAAACACAAACAGCACACGGTGAACACACAGTGAGGTGAAGCACACACTAATCCCGGCGCAGTGAGCTGCCTGCTTCAACGGCGGCGCTCGAGGAGCAGTGAGGGGTTAGGTGCCTTGCTCAAGGGCACTTCAACCGTGGCCCACTGGTCGGGGCTCGAACCAGCAACCCTCCGGTTACAAGTTCAGAGTGCTAACCAGTGGGCCACGGCTGCCCCAAAATTATTAACAATTACCACAAGTGTAACATTGTTCCAAACACACTTGGGTTAATGCTTGACATTTACCAATTGAAGGAGTTCACTTCTGTGTGTCCTTCTGCTTGATCAAATGGCCGAATTAAATTATTTTGTCATGTGCGAAAAGCAAAAAGCGAAAAGGCTTGCTACGGCCCTGCCCATGGTCGGATTGATTACACTAAAGAATTCTAAATTGAGTATATCAAATTAAACTCAAAGACTACATGACATTGTAGTAGCACATCAGCAGTGGGGAAACAGAAATGTTACCTCCTCTTCCTCGTTGATTTCAGGAATGCATTTGTGGGTGTAGATGTTATAAATGACATTTTCCAAGGTCGTAACATAGCCATTGTTGTCTGATTTTGGGACATATTGAAAATGTGTCTTGAGTAAATCCAGGATCTTTGGAAACGCAGCTTTGATGTAACAAACCTCACTCTGCAACAGAACACAGCAAGCAGAATGTTTATCATTGTTAGACTTAGATACATGTTACTAATTGTTTTACATTCCGTGATATGCTATAGCTATTTCTAGAATGATTCTTATGGATTATTGTTCTCCTCATATGTCTGTGTTGTAAATATAAGACTATCACTTCATTACTCATATCTCTGTGATGAGTGACATGGTCTATGAGAGTTCCCTGTAGCACTGTGTCATGCAGTTGCCCTCTTTTTGACCTCCTCAATTCAAGAAAAACATTTTTCCAGGTGAATGACTGGATGTCTTTTCTCTTGGATATTAATAACTTTCTTTCTGGATAGGATTCATATTCACTACCTGGGAGGCTCAGTGTTGTGCAAAGTTAAAATGGCATTTTGAGAGTGTAGTCCCTAACCTTCCACCTATATAGTATCAGCCTCCTTGGCGATACACTCCTTCTAAAAAACCTCAGACAGATATTAGTCAATTTTAGAAATTCTGGCTTTAGTAATTGGCATTCATTTACTTCTCCTTAAGAGCAAGAAAAGTGAAATTAAATACCTACCATATGTTGCCGCTCTATGAAAGTATATCTAATTGAGCAGCCACTTGATAGCTGGTTTTGAATCTGTGAAGAGACAATTAAAACACACTTAATGAAAGCTACTGACTGTGCTGATTCTGTTATTAATAATGTAACTAAAGTAAAACTGAAATTGTATCTAAAATGATATAATGATATATCAATAACAAGGGGACATATTATGGGAGAAGTGTAAAAATAGAGGGCTCTGTGAATCAATTTTCAGTCAGAACAGGCAGAGGATGCCATTATGTACAGGTAACATAAGGACACATATGGCCTGGTCATCTGTTACTTTATATAGTAGATGATGCCTGCCAGAGACAAACAAGATTCATGTCAGATTCAACCTCTCAGATACTAAATGCAATGAGATAGAAGGATGTTGCACAATTTGAAATTCCTCACAGTGGAAAATCCCAATTGAATTTATTGCCATTGCAGCATTTCAGATTTGAAACAGTAATCAATGAATGACCATGTTCATACTCTCATTAATTTAATCAATTCTCCATTGAGCATAGTAGAGGATTTTTTATTTAAAAAATGCCACTGCATGCTGCTATGACCTTGAGTGAACAGTGTTGAGTGGATTTACCAGTTTTCGGAGGGTCAGAAGGTGGTCCTGGGTAACGGAGTGCTTGCATGAACCCGGTGGAGGGGCCCTGGCCACATGAAAGCAGAGGATGAGGAAGAAACTCAGACGCCTTGCCTGTGAATGAACCGAGACAATAATATCATGTACGCTGTGCCATTGGTCCTATTTTGTTTATTTATTAACTTGGTTGACACTTTTATTTAAGGGACTTACATATGTTAATTATTACAAGGGCCAGTCTCCCCAGAGTAAACAGAGCAACTCAGGGTAAGGTGCCTTGCTCAAGGCTACAACGGTGGTACAGTAGGTCAGCTCTTTAACCACCATGCTACCACCACCCCCTGAGATCATACGAAGGGTCAACCTCAGATCAAGCAAGGTTACTTAACTCTGAGACCCTGTTTGTAAAATGTGTATTGGGAGATCCGATGCCAAGGCTATACAATCAGCAAGACACATTGTGATCTGATCACTCAATCCACTTGCCTGAAACGTGCATCATTTACATGTATTTATTTAACAGACACTTTTATCCAAAGCGACACAGTATGCCAATTATGGTACAAGGGCCATTGTCCTCGGAGCAACTTGGGGTTAAGTGTCTTGCTCAAGGGCACAATGGTGCAAGCCAGGAATTGAACCCACAACTTTTCAGGCAACTACATGCTAGCCCAGCTCCTTAGCCACTATGCTACCAACGCCACCTGTGAAAAGGTGGTGACAGGTGGAGGTAACAGCATCTCATTTAATGGGTTTAGACATGGGTGACCATAGTCATGTGTTCAAGTCATAGCTAAGCTATGTGCATAATCACTTTGCTGGATAGCTGCAATAGTGAGAGTGTCCAGTAGAGGAGTTTATATGAAGATTTGACGCTTTTTTAGCCTGACATCACTGTGCCCTTTGTGTAACAGGAGGTGTTGTTTGTCTGAGGTCAGAAGATTGTGTAAGCTTGCAGCTGTCAGACCACAAGCCTCACTTGTATGAACTATGCCAATTTAAGCTGCCTTGAGTTCATGGTTTTTGCCAAAACAGGGACAGCTAATAAAAAAACTGAGAGAGCAAGGATAATATTTGTAATCTTCCTTTTTAATGTCAAAGCCATCATGGTGGACTACATTAAGTTAAAACACAAGAAAGACCATGACACTTTCCTCAGATTTCAGAAATATATGCTGTTAAGTAGGCCATGAAGGCTGTTAACAAAAGATTACAGCAACATTTTTTATTATGAGCTATGAAACATCCATACAGATATGTTTACTGGGAAACATGTGATGTTCAGCTACAACTGAATTATTTCATTAACTTTAACATGATTATGCAATCAGCTCCAAAGACATTTGCAATAGTGCTCTGGTAGCTTATTATCTACCACAACTAGGAAAGCAAAACCAGCTGATGATAGAAGGAGGATATACTTAAGGATAAAGTATGTATTATTTCTGGTTAAAAATAGTAGATAACCTTCCACTGACCCCTTGCCTAATAATAACATTATAATAACAACATTACGAAAGTGGTTATTTCCTATTCATTAATGATCTCGAGTTTCGGTATTTAAAAAAAAAAACCTGTTTACCTTGCATCTGACTAATTCATTATTCATTCGGTAATTCATTTACTTGACAGTATTGACATAAGAGTGACATGACACTGTCATGAATGTGTCATAAACAAGTCATAAACATTTATGACATAACACTTCTGTTATTAAGTGACATTTGTTTTTCGTCATAACAACTTAGGGTTAGGGTTAGGGTTAGAGTTAGGGTTAGGGTTAGGATTAGGGTTAGAGGTTAGGATTAGGATTAGGGTTAGGTTTTGTTTTAGGGTTCATGTGTCATGACAGTGTCATATGTCCATGACAGTGTCATGTCACTCTTATGTTGATACTGTCAAGTAAAGTTTTACCATACATTCTCCTTACAGTGGTTTGTAAATGTTTGTTTTTGTTTCCTGCTGTTGATTCTGTTTAATTACATTTAGTCTATTAGTAATATTGTTTTTTTGTTTTATTTAGGCTATATGACTACTTTAAACTGTTAATTGTAATGTTAATGTATTGCTTATTGATGTCATTGTCAATTGCTTTGGACATAAGTGTCAGCTAAGAACTTTAAACATAAACATAAACATAAACATAAACATATTAATTGAAGTTGTTGGTTTTCCAAGAAAAGAACTGAGCAGAGACACTGAGGGAAAGTCACATCCGTTGTTTGAGTTTTACAAGTTCTGTCTGTCAGTTAGCTGTCTTTGTTTAGCCTCATAGTGCAATGAGCTGTCTGTCTGTCTGTGACGTGAGCTACAGGCTGATTAAATCACTTTGAATGTTTGATGTTATTAGCTTCACCCGCAATGACATTAAAGTCCGACAGAACATCTTCAGATCACTTCCTTGGCCTCAATTTGAGACTTGTTAAACTAGTGTGTGCAGCATTCGTATTCGTATGTATGTAGCGTGTGCAGCATTAGTATTATAGAGTTAACAAACTCTAAGTGTTATTAAAAGATGGCAAAAGTGAATCCTACAACACGCTGGCTGAGCTGAGCAGAGGCCTTCATTTAGCACTGAAAAAATGGCCATGTCAGATGTCCACAAACACTCAAAGAAAAATGTATTCATTAAACAAGCCACTTGGTTGTGTGAGGAAAAATACACTTTGGCCATATGCAGTAGATACTGTATGGTGTAATCATGCAATTAGTCATGAAATATCACATTACCATAACTATATATACCTATATACCATGTACTTTATATGCTATAGTTCTGGATGTGGTCTAAGTTTTGTTTAAATGGTATCCTGTCAGTGTTAATGTGTTTATATGTAAGCAGCTTTATTATCTAATAAATGTTCTTTAAGTGATAGGCGTAGGTTTGCATGGGGACCATGGTGACTTGTCCCCACCAATATTTTAGTGAACTCATTCGAATTATGTTTGTTGTGCCTATTCATTTTGATATTCTCATAAAGTGTACATCTCCAATCATGCTATCATTTTAGTGTCTGAAACCGACAGGGATTTATCTGATGCTCACGTGAAAGTGTCAAGCATATGGCTACTTTGTCGTGTTCTTAAGCAGACTCAGAGAAGGAAAGCACCAAAGTGACAGAGGGAGCACCAACATGTAGCCAATAAATAGGAGTTGCTTTACTTCAACCTGCTTTTCACCCTCCCTAGAGAACAACCACAATGTCAAAATGCACCAACAGCATGTTACATGCAAAGATGATTTTGGGGTCCTCTAAATCTCCACTATGCAGCAAATCTACTTGAATGTTACGCTACTCCACTTAACTGGGGACATATCTTGAATGGGAATGAATGGGAGATAGTGGCATGTTCCAGCTGGTTTGTCATTGTTGCTAATTGATATCTCCTTTTTAATGTAGGAAGACATGCATGCTCATAACCTTCATAGAAAGTGTTACCATTAATATTTTAAAGCAAAATTACTTAATTACTTTATCATGTTATCATTGAAATTTTATAAAACTGTTTATTTTTACTGTACTGTATATGTAACTTTTCTTTTTTTGGGGTATGGGGTTATGTCCCTACCAAAGCTGAGACCCTCATGGACTACCTAGCTTATTGTCTTTGCACCTTGCTTTTTGTGTAAAGTGATTCATATGATTTTAACTGGCATAGCTTACATAGGCAGTGTTGCAGAACTGTTTGGATTTACATACAAGTTGGTTCAATATTGCAAACAAGTCATCTATATTATATTTTATCACGTCTACTTGCGGACCACTAGAGATAGCTTGAGGACCACTAGTGGTCCCCGGACCACACTTTGAGAAACACTGCTTTAAAGTTGACAATAAGGTGTTGCTAGAAAAATTTATGAATTTATAAGTAAGGTATATGGTTGTACGTTTTCTAACATAATTAATGGGGAAATGGGTTTTGAGAACAAACTAAGATAACAATGGAATAATAATGACTAATACAATGTGGATTTATAGAACAAGAGATACATTAACTATGTACTGTAGGTTTGTACATCTCAGAATGTAATCTGCCACTTATCCCACTTTTAATGTAATATGCCACTTTTCCTATGGCATTACTCACAATATTGATGGAGCATTTTTTTTTTTTTTTGGGGGTATTTCTAGACTAAAGTAAAGATGAATTACTGAGACCAGTTAACAAATAATCTACCAATGTCATTTATACAATTATTAATACATATCCCATACAATAAATAAATTGCGACTCATAACAGGAAAATAAGTATATGCACATACCTTTTCTTTGTGGCCTGGTTTGAATGTGTTCATCTGGATAATCTGGGCAAGCAAAAAATGACAAATTCCACTTTTAGATGCATTGGAAAATAGTATCCTTAA
Organism: Alosa alosa; assembly: GCF_017589495.1. Taxonomy (NCBI): domain Eukaryota; kingdom Metazoa; phylum Chordata; class Actinopteri; order Clupeiformes; family Clupeidae; genus Alosa; species Alosa alosa. The sequence goes on along the minus strand of NC_063198.1, from coordinate 15,213,851 downwards.
GATTTGTGTTTTCAGCTTATAGGATCAAGGAAATTGAAGACAATAAACCTGTAATAAAAATGATCGTTTGCAACTTGCAATTTGCAAACTAAATCGACTGCAGTGATTTGTCTCATCTGTTGACTGTGTGTTCTCAGCAGACCATAAGTCTTGGGTATCAGTTTAAAGACCTCCTTCTTTTGTGGTTTACAGGAAATGAGTGACTCAACCTTTTAGTGTTGGCCTTCATTCAACAGTTCCCAAGTTGACAGGCTGAGGGGTTTGAGGGATTCTTCCTGTCTTCCTTTCTCTTACATTGATCTGCCATGCATATGTCATACCATTTCACAATTTGCATAAAAGACCCAAGAATATTACATCAATTACATTGCCATTGAAAAGACCTCCACAATACATAATTTCACAGTTGCTTGTTGTTGGTAATATGTTGTTGTTGGTAACATGTTGTGTTGATATGCCACGTTCAGTGATTCATACTCAAAAGGGTCTTCAGCCCACTGTCAACCCCAGATGTTGAGTATTGAGTTTAGAATTAAAACGTGCTGCAATGTAGCAACACCGCTAACATGTTATCACTTTTCACAGGGAGATGATAAAGCCATGCTCTGTTGATGCATATCTCTGTGCTGGCTGCTGAGATCAGCTCCCTCCTGTTATCTCGGAGCGTCCGAGGCAGGAGAGAGGAGAGCCTGGCACTGGGTGTGCAATGCTAGGCATGTCAGTCCTCATACCCACAGTGTACAAGCGAGCAGGGTGGTTTATTGTGTAAACGGAAAGAACGTTTTCGGCCAGTGTGCTTCCTTGGCATACCTGAAGAATTTGAGGAGACGGCACAGCTGGATGCAATCCTAACTGAAATAGCTTGTCTGCTTGTCTGATACTAAACAGACTGGAATCTCTACACATACATGAGCACGACACTGTCATACTATAAGTATTATAAGCATAGCAAAATAAGCATTGTCGCACTTAAACAAGCAAGGCTTGTTGGTCAAAGAGGTCTATTTTCTAAGACCAGCAACAGGCATTATTGGCAAGCAGTGTTCTGTGTGCTTAGCTTTTTGTTGTTTGTGAAGGTGTATTTAACAAGTAGCTCCATTTCCAGTATAATTGTGGGTTTGGCAGATCCATCGACTTCCCATGGGAATGTTGAAAATGTCTAAGCAAGAGAGAGATACACTCACTCACACACACACACACACACACACACACACACACACACTAATGATGATGGTGGTGGTAGTGGTTGTAACTTTTGGAGCATTACAGTAATTTTATCCCATCACTCAAACAAATATTCTCCCCTATGCATATTTAAAACATATTCAATCATCACACTTATGAACTTGACAACTTCGCAAGCACTGCTACTTGACAACTTGACAAATGACACAGGGTGTCTTGTAAATGTCATGTGCAGGCTTCCAGGGCAGGTGAGGGCTATTTTTACCAGACTTCCTGGTTTCAGACCCATTATTGACAGGATAATCATATAGTCTCCATGGTACTCATTGAGGACGGCCTCTTTAATTTGATTACTTAACCAGTAGTCAGTATACTTCTGTCTCGGCGGCTAATTTGCGGCTATTACCATTCCATAATCACATTACAATTGATGACTTTGTAAAGAGCACAGAAGGCCAATCTACTAGATATAGAAATGGTTAGCTGAGGTAGCCTACTTACCTCAAATAGTACATACTTCAACAAGTAATCATCTGAATCCTTATGTTCAAGTTTTGATTTAAGTTTTGATTTAAGGTTTTATAACACAGACTTACATACACTTCCATCCACTCTCACCTACAGACACATTATGTCATATTGTCAGAATCTGAGACATAATATGTCTGTGGGTCTGTATGTACTGTAGCATGACAGGGAATTTAGTGTTGACTGCGCCACCCCAGGAATTAAGACCCACTGGACCTAACCTGATAGGTCACACAGGTTCACAGGTGTGTGTGTGTGTGTGAAAAGACAGAAATGTGTGTACAAATTAAACAAACACAAAACAGGATAAATCAGGCCACAAAGAAATACTTGCCTACACAGTCACTGAAAGGCATCTTAATCGAACAGGCAATCAATAACCAAATCCGACCTTGATAGAATTAATCCTGGTATAGGGGAAAACATGTTTGTCCATACGTCATAAGCTATACATGGATTTCTATGTAACGTCACGAAAAAATGTGTGCGCAACCAAGAGGCAGAAAGCACCATAGAACAGCATAGAGCAATGCAAAAGAGCAGAAGAATAACATGAGTTTTTGTGCTGAAAACTGCACCAATTCTGCACCAAAAATGACAAAATACGATGTTTTATTAATAATGCAAATGAACGGCAAACTTTGAAATATAGTCTGAAATGAGATGCTAGCTTACAGCAGATTGTAGCTTACAGCAGCCGACTATTTAGGTTAAGTTTATAACGTGCCCCACGGCTGCGCGCGCATCTAGTTTTGTTGGTAAACAGGAAACCCGTGTATGAATAGGCCTATGCAAACTGAAGATTCCACTAAACCTGCTTTTGATACCATCATCACATCATCACAACATCCACAGCCCATGCTGTTCAGCTCTTAATTAGACTGTAAATACAGTATGCTACACATAGAGAGCACCCTGGAAAGATTTAGTACGTTTTGACCCAATCAGCAACATAGGTGGCATGTTGTTTGACATTAGTTTTAAGCAGGTCAATCTCACCTTATAAGCTATTTATTATATGTTATATGTGTCATGAACAAGTCATAAACATTTATGACATAAAGCTTCTGTTATTAAGTGACATTTGTTTTTTGTCATAACAAATTAGGGTTAAGATAAGGTTAGGGTTAGGATTAGGGTTAGAGGTTAGGATTAGGGTTAGGGTTAGGGTTAGGGTTAGTTAGGGTTAGGTTGGTTGGGGTTAGGGTTCATGTGTCATGACAGTGTCATATGTTCATGACAGTGTCATGTCACTCTTATGTCGATACTATCAAGTAAAGTGTTACCGAATGATCTCTAGACCTTAGACATGATGACACCAATATTACACATATAACACATATCTTTACACAAAAGTACATGTATCACATTCATCAGATCCTATGTAAACATCATCATTCAAGGCCTTTAATCCTACAACAGAGTTCCATTTAGTATCCCAATCTATCACAGGTACGGTCTGATACTGAACTCTTCATTAAGTCCCCTAGGGGTGAGTGTATCTAGTGTGAAAATCCACGATAGTTCCTGTTTAAGGAGCAAGTTGTTCATATCCCCACCTCTTCTGGGGCATTTCACAGCTTCTATACCAATATCATGATGCTACATTATGCTTGGCCTCTTTGAAATGTATAGCAACTGAGCTTTTTTGTCATGGTTGTGGATGGCACTGTGGTGCTCAGTGATTCTGATTTTCAGTGCTCTTGATGTTTTTCCCACATATGCCAAACCACATTTCAATAAGTAGATTACATTTCTAGTGTTGCAGGAGATCACACCTTACACATTTTGTTACTCTTTCCCGAATGGGGATGGTTGAATGATTGGGTTCTGTGTGTGTAGTTGCACTGGTGGCAATTTCCAAATTTGGAATTACCAGAAGGAATGTAAAATGTGTTGGGGTGGTTTCTTAAACACATTTTTCAGTGTAGGATCTGTTTCCATAATATGCCAGTGATTACTCAAAACTTTTTGGATATCTCTGCTAACACGTGAATATTGGATACAGGTAATTCTGGGATCCGAGTTTTTCTCCTTTTTTCTATTCAGACGTTCCATCTGAGATCTGTTTTCAAGACGGTTGTACGCCTCTGTGACCCATTGTTCCTTGTATTTCCTTTGCCTGAAATGGTCCTATAGTATTGTAGATTGAGATTGGTAATCCTCCTCTGAACTGCAGATCCTTCTGATCCGATTGAATTGAGAAATGGGAAAATTATTTTTAGCACTGTAGAGTGATATGACCCTCTATGTAACAAGGAGTTTTTATCAGTACTTTTTCGGTAGAGGTTAGTTTTGAATATATTACCTTCTCTCTCAATTAAGATGTTAAAAAAAATAATCTGTGTGACATCGACTGAGGTGGTAAAATTCAGATGCTGGTTATCATTCATGTATTTATGGAATTCTCTTAGAGATATTGCATCACCACTCCATATGAAAAAAAAAATGTCCTCCAAATAGCGCTTCCAGAATGATATTCTCCATTTGGCCATTGTGGTAATTAAAATGAGAATGAAATAAATGGCACTTTCTTCCTTTTCTCTGCCAGTGATTACCATTTCAAACTAAGTCATTAGCAATTAGCAAGGTAAATGCTTGAAGCCTAAATAACTGAGACTTATTGAGAATGTGTGTGTGTGTGTGTGCGTGTGTGTGTGTCCTGTTCCTCCCCTTCCCCCTCCACTAGAAGGCATCCTTCACAAGAAGTGCCCTGTGTGTACTGACCGGTGCCTGTCAAATAGACGTCAGTAAATTCTCAGACAGGATCAACTGAAGTCAGCTGTTGAGACGGCCTGTTTACAGAGCAGTAAAAAACAATCTTTTGTCGTGCCCAGCCAGTCATCACAGCCGGCACGGCGCCAGGATTCCAGTTTTGGATGGGCCAGACCAATTGTGGGTGGGCTTACATAAAAAACTTTATTAAATCACTGTTTAACCTAATAAAAATGACTGACTAATATACAGTACTGTTATATGATCTGTGCTTACATAATAGAAATTTTAATAGCTTGATTTAAATATACTGCTCAAAACAATTAAAGGGAACACTTAACAAGCCAATTTAATGGCTTAATGCTCTTTAAATATACTGCTCAAAAAATTAAGGGAACACTTAACATAACGCTAAATAACAACTAAATACCATGGCATTGTGTTGGCGTTATGGATGTGACAGTTTTGTGTGGAATTGTCCTTGTATAATATGAGGTTGAATATTTCATTTATAATATTTCACAATACAGATCAACAATACTGCCCCGCAGTTTCAATCAATACGTAGGGCAGTTGAAAACATTCAGGGCTTAGCCCATAGAATCTAAACGGTTCTCATAATTCCCATTTTGCCTGACTTGCTGCTCACTTTTCATAAATTAATCCACCGACTCAAGCCTCATTTGCGCCACATTGATTGAATATATGAACAATAATATTGTTGCTATCTTCACATTTTCTGATTGCTATTAGAAACTAACTATATAGCCACCTAGCAGAGTGGATTTTAAATAGCAAGATGCATTATATGGTTTGTTATGAATCATTGAATACTCACTAATTTCGTTTTTTACAAAGGCAAAGTAGGCCTATAGGCCAGCACTGTTTGGCCACTGTTTGCGTTGGTCCAAACGTAGGCTGATAACAAACCTGAACTTGTAGGCTAGGCTAAATGACGAGAAAAAGATAACTCCACCACCTCCTTGTCATTGTTGCGTTCATGATTTCCTTCAGGTGTAATAATCCAGTCACTAACTAGTTCGTCTGCTGCAGCTAAACCTTGTTGCTGGAAGTTAGCCTACGGGGACTATTTTCAAGTGCTGCATGATATAATTGTGCTGCTGTGCCTATGGTGTTCCTTGATTATTACGCTGGAATGAGAGTATAGTTCCATGTCAAATCAGCCTAGAAAATCGCCACGTTTCATTTTCCGTTGGTCTTATTACACTTTCTAACTTGAGAGGAGACAAGTTTCAAATAGGAAAATTAGCAGAAATTTTAGTCACTTTTAAACGTGATACTAGCAGGCAAGAAGCTAATGGTCTAATCAGATTCAATGATCTATGCTAGGCTGGAACTAAAACTGGTATTGCTAGACTCAGAGAACGGCTGGAGAACTGGAACTGGAGAAAGGCAAAAATCAATTGTTTAACTCAAGGGGAGGTGGAAAATGAGTGTGATTCCCCAAATGGTGGAACATCCCTTTAAAATGTAGCCAGGCTATAACTAATAGATAATAGACAAGATAATAACTAATACAATAGGCTACCAGTACCACCTATTAAGATTAACAGCCCTTTAATGCAAATCAGATCAAGCATCACAAAATCAACTTTGCTGCATTGAAAAAAAAAGCAACACTGTCCTTTATTGGAAATTATTTTTACACTTTCAGATCACTTGGAGCTAGCCTAGCATACTGACAAGCTACATCCGACCCAGAACCTCATGTATCTGGCACTGTCTGCTAAACTTGCGCAGAAACATCAACATAGACATGACCAGCTTTTAAAAATAGTTTTGAAAACGAAATATTTTTATAAATAAATATATATATATATTTTTTTTAAGAAAAGTTTTGGGTGGGCCTGTTGAAAAGTGGACGGGCCTATATAGGCCCATCAGGCCCACCCATAACGCTGTGCCTGCATCACAGTACATTAACACAAATTGCATTGCATTAAAACTTTACAGAGACATTACCCACTGGATTTAATGCTGACATGTAAACACAGAGTTTCACAAACCCAATTATTCTATCATCAAGGCTAACAACAAGCTCTTGGTGACGTTTGTGAAGGTAAAGACATTAACTCTAACAGAACCAATGTGTCACTAAATGGACAAAAGTGTTGCATCATTTATATGAACTACAACAGACCTTAATCCATCACTGACAAGACATAACATCTCTTTCCATATTTGAAACTGATGTAAAGGAGCATCCTACTTTTAATGTAGTAGTCTATTTCCAAATTAAATTGATATTCACATCAAACTTTGTTAAAAAGTGTTGTTAAAAAGTGCTACTGTCTAAACAAAATAAGTTTTGAATCAGGCAAACTAATAATAAACTTTTGCTTTTGAAGCATGTTGAAATTTACTCTCTTGTCAAAATCCATGTATTACAAGTAGTTTAGCTGGAGAAGTTTTTCTTTGGAAGTGTTGCTTTGGATCCACCCAGAAACATAGTACTTCTACAAGATCAGTGTGTTTTTGCTTGTCAACCCATGTGATTGTGCATTCATTGAAAGGGACAGTGCTGGCAAAATAGGCTGCATATTTGCTCTACTTCTTTCCTGCAAAGAATGAAATCTATAGAATCCGTTCAATCAACAGGTATAGTGCTATCAGGCAAGACAAGAATGTCTCATGGCCTCATCACTGATGCTAAACCTAATATGAGGAAGCCAGTTGGGTAAAAATAAAAGAATGCTTGGTATTCGTGGCACTGTAAACTCCCCCAATTATTTTTTTTTTCTCCATGGCATGAGAGAAAAGAGAAGTGAGAGGATCGTTTCTGGAGAGCAGGGAAGATTCTCGAACTGCACTCACGGTTGGCAGGCATCCTTTAGTCTGGCTTAACCCAGAGGGCAAAAAAACCTGTGTCATCATTATTGTGAATGTTACATATCTGATCGAATAACATTATTTTATAACTTTATTTTAACTCACTCTGGACAATGCACACTGAAGTTCTTAATGTAAGGCGGTTCAGTCTCGCAGACCAGAGTGTCTAAATAAACATGCACATACACACACAAATATGAGAGGATCATACAAATTGTTTGCTCTGCGCCTGTCTATCTTCATGTGAAGTAACCTGTTCATAAGAGTTAGCGCCCAAACAAGACAGAAGTGCGAGTGGACTGAAAATATTGAGGCGGATTGAATTAGTTACAGCTGAACAAACACTGACTCAAATGACCTGTGCTTTAGTCATACCCCCCTTTGGCTTTCTTCTCTTGGCCATCCTGGCCTCTCTCTGGCCTCTGCTGATAATTGACAGCCTGCAGAGTGTGTCTGCGACACTCTGAGGCTACAACACCAGGGTTTCGCAAAGCCTGGCCACTTCCACAGGGACTGGACTAATCTCACACACACAGAAAACACTCAAGGTATGTTGCTTTAATTTCAGGTTTGAAATGTGCAGTGTAACAAAAAAATGTGTTTCTGGTGGCTTTATTGTATTTGATTGGTTAAGAAATTGTTTCCTCTGGTCAAAACAAACAACAACAAAAAAAAAAAAAAAAACATTTTTATGGGATCTTGTGGGACCAGCAGAGGAGGAGGATAAAAGTGTCATCTTATTTATTCTCATATAATATACAGCACCAGGATTGCATTTATTCAGCGGCATTTGTACAGTCTTACATATAGGTTTATATGTAATATATGGTGGATGAGATGAGGGTGTGCAGTGGATGCTAAGGTGTGTTTTGCCTCAGATCAAAATTGAGAAAGGACAACTTAGAGAACTTTAGTACACATCAACTTTGCTAAATTGATTAGTTCTTCTTTGGACTCTTTCCTTAGTCTGCTACTGTTACATTTCCAGCATTGGTTTAGATTCCACTCACACATTTGTGTCAGCCTCCAAGGCAAACATTCTTTCTGAGGTCTTCAAAACACACGATAATAGCTTCTTTGGTTCAATTTAAACAGGGTCCCGAAGGTCAGCTCTCTAGGTCCTCTCAGAACTATTTATTACTCTGACATCGTTGTAAAGAAGTTTGAGCTTGATCTCCATTGCAATACTGTGTTGAGAAAAATGTTTTTTGGTTGTTTTGTTTTAAACTTCCTTTAACCAAAATTGTAATGTTAATGTAACACAAACATAGACATATTCTCCCATTTGACTAGGGTAGGGCACAGAGGTGGCTGCCAAGGGTCAAGTAAACATTGGAACAACTGCTAAGTCTGGGGACTGTGCAGATCACAAATACTGCAACCAAATTCCTTCGAAACCTTCCTCTTAAAGGCTGTCAACTAAAATCTCTATCGCCTGTGACTGAAAGACTACAGTATAGTATAAGTAAGTATAAGGATAAGTATAAGTATATATACTCTTTTGATCCCGTGAGGGAAATTTGGTCTCACACACACAGCACACAGTGAACACACAGTGAGGTGAAGCACACACGAATCCCGGTGCAGTGAGCTGCCTGCATCAACAGCGGCACTCGGGGAGCAGTGAGGGGTTAGGTGCCTTGCTCAAGGGCACTTCAGCCGTGCCTACTGGTCAAGGTTCATCAGATGTCCTTCTGAGGTAATTCTCTGTATGCCCTACAGATGGCGCTATTAACGGCTCTCCTCGTGGCCCTGAGTCTAATTGTACGGAGCAACAGTGCCCCGCCACTGGATTCAGATCCAGTCATCTACGACCTAGAGAATTACGATGAGGGGCTCTGGGATCTGGAGAACTTTGCAGAGGGCTACGACTATGAAGAGGTGAGGTCAGTCACAATCACATGCTAGGAATGCATAGAAAATAGGTGCCAAGATTCACTGTTAATGGTCATAAAGCACAAAATAGTAAGCACATTCAATTACCCTGCAAAATGTAGCCTATGGCCACAACCTTAAAGATGAAGTCTCCTTTTCACCAAAATGTTGTTGATATTTGAGCTCAGCAGCGAATCAAAGTGCACGCCTGTTTTCCTTGCGCCTGAATCACAGTGTGGATTGGCTCATGGCCCACCCCTAGTCAATACATTTATTCACCAGTTAAAGAGCCAATCAAACTACATTTGTTTCAGATGTCCACTCCAAATGCACCTATAGCATTGAACGTATATAAGAATTGGCAATGACCAGTTGCCATGAAACATTTTGTTATATGGATGTTGAATAATGATATTTCAAGAGGGTTTATTTTTTTGGTAACACTTTACTTGACAGTTTTGACATAAGAGTGACATGACACATGAACCCTAACCCTAATCCTAACCCTATCTAATCCCAGTGGTTAAAGTGGGATTTGGCAGGTGGGGGAACCTTAAAATCCAGTGTTGGTGCAACGGGGAAAAATTACTGACCACATATTGAGTATTGTGGTGTTGCAATACATTTTTTGGTCACCTCTGTACACGCAAAAAATTAACTCACCATTTATTTTAACAATATCATTGCGCTATATCATTGGTATGAAAGAATATATTTATTATTAATTTATCTGAGGTGGCGGAACTGCGTCCCCCCCCCACACTTTAACCCCTGCCAAATCCTAACCCTAAATTGTTATGACGAAAACCGAATGTCACTTAATAACAGAAGTGTTATGTCATAAACATTTATGACTTGTTTATGACACGTTCATGACAGTGTCATGTCACTCTTATCTCGATACTGTCAAGTAAAATGTAACCAAATTTTTTTAGGGCCTTGTGAATCAAAGTGCTTACCCCGACTGTAAAACTACCCTCATGTGCTTCATGTCTTGCTTTTATATTCTGCCCCTTAGATTGAAGTCGGCACGGTAGCTCCCCCTCCCACCCTTGAGCCACCTGCCATCATCCCTGACTCTGAGGTCGAAGCAGAGGTCACTCAGCCTCCTCTTCCCACCCAAGCTTCCACCCCTCCCACCCTAGTCTTTACTGCCCCAGGACTGTTTGGCCCGGAAACTGGATTAGGTGAATTAATAATTTGTTCAACTTTACATTTCTTCACTCATCATGTTAATCCTTTCAGTTCAGCTCTCTCTGGGTGTCTTTATGGACACATCTGCAGTGGGCAAATGTAAAGACAGAGACTGGGGTAACAATGTATTCACATAGAAAATAGGGTCATAGTAACACATGGTGTTCTTGAAAACCCTTTCATTTTGTCGACTGTTGAACTAATGTTGTCTCTTTCACAGACATGCCCACCTGTTTGCTGTGTGTGTGTATAAGTGGCAGTGTTTACTGTGACGATGCTGAGTTGGACCAGATCCCTCCTCTGCCAAAGGACACCACTCACTTCTATGCCCGCTTTAACAAGATCCAACAAGTTCAAACCAGGGACTTTGCCAACTTGAGTAATAATAGCATTTTCATTGAAACTGAGCTTGTTTTTTTACAATAATATACTGTATATATTTGGTAACACTTTACTTGACGGGTGAGTTCATAACACATTCATGGCAGAGGTCATAAACTGCACATAAAGCATTCATGACTGTTTCATGAGACATGACTCAACATTCATACCAAACATTTCATGAATGTGGAAGACAGAACGACGACAACTTGTCAAAATAAAAGTCCCAAACGCAAAGCAGCATTGCCGTTTTTGTTCAAAGCCACTTACCTGATCACGTCACATCTGAGTCAATGGGCTACTCCAGTGCCAAAAAGACAGAACATGGTCAAGCAAATAATTTATGTTTCATAAAAATGTATTTGTTTTATGATGTAACCTTTGCAGATGATTTCTCATCTTTTGCTACTGGGAATGTCCAACCGTTCCAGGTTACACAAATACGGGTCAGCTGAATGTAGGCTTGTTTACCTCCCAGTGTTAAAATCACTGATTACGAATACTTCACAACTTGTATAGTAAAGTGACATTCGATGTAGACTTCATAAGATATTCATGAAATATTTACAAAGGCTGGAGAGATTAAATCAATGGTATCCAGGTTACACAAATGCGGGTCAGCTGAATGTAGGCTAGTTCTGTCTTCAACATTCATGAAAGGTTTGGTATGAACGTTGAGTCATGTCTCATGAAACAGTCAAGAATGCTTTATGTGCAGTTTATGACAGCTGCTATAAATGTGTTATGAACTCACCTGTCAAGTAAAGTGTTACCATATATTTTTACTGCAATACAATACAGAATGCACAGTTAATGTGTAGAAACATTGTCACTACAGTTTGAATCAACTTGCATAGGTTAAAAGGTTTCTTTGTTGAAATTAGGAAGCTTGAAATACAGTGGGTACTGTAGTTCAGTGTACTGATTACTATTAGGAGCACATATTTATTTATCCTTTAAATAATATGTTATTATTTCTCAATAAATGCTCACTGAAATAGTGTCAATTGTTTCTTTACTTTCTAGATCAGCTGAAACGCATTGACCTGACGGGAAACCAGATCTCTTCTCTTGAGGAGGATGCTTTCCGGTCCATGTCCCAGCTACAAGATCTACTCCTACCGGACAATCGTCTTCAGGCCCTACCAGAACTCCCCAAAACCCTCAAGTATTTGGATGTCAGCAACAACCAGCTGAAAAGTGTTGGAATTCACGACGAAGCCTTTAAGGTCAGGAGTAAATGGAGAAACATAGTCCCAAACTTCTTCTTGTGGCCTTGCAAGTGATATTTGTTTTTCCACAAATCTCAACCATACAATGCCCTGACGTGTTTAAGTGGGTCTTGTGATGAATATTAACCTTGATCTTTAAATAGGTGCAATTTAATTGACCTTTGGATGACAGATAAGAACCCAATGTTCCTGAAAACAATGTTTGTTTACCAATCAAACTGTTCTTCACAGAATTTGCAGTCATCCAAAATGGTTGCTGGCTTATTGTTTTCTCATTTGTATTCTATTTAACTGCTGGTCTACAGAGTAGACATATTATGTGGTTCAAAGAGCAGACATCCCAGTTGCTATTTGATATGCTGTAATTATGACTGGAAAACAACCTCAAAGCTAAACCTCTGGTGCTGAAAATAAGTGTGGTGTGTGAACCTGACACCACCATAAGGCAGTCCAGTAACCACTAGCTAAATGCTGGCATGAATCAAGTTATTAGCATTGTTTTTGTGGTCTAATTACTGACTGCCAGGAATCCCCCCTCAGGATATGAACACCCTACAGTTCCTGTATCTGTCCAAGAATCTACTGGACTACATCCCTGTTCCGCTGCCCGAGAGCTTGCGAGCACTCCATCTCCAGGTAAGTTATCCGAATTCTGAACAAATTACTAGGAGAGAACCATGTGACTGTTGTTGATGACTCTAGAGAAAGATAATCCCCATATTCTGTCATGCCCAGATATTCTTTTAATGATCTGTCATGCAGATTTGAACATGATGCCAAGTCATTATGAACCCAGGTCTGTCTTTTGTCTCTTATTAGGTGTGTGGTTTAATTAGGTCTTTCTCTAGAGGTATGAAGTTAACTGATGGGAAATTAGTTTTAATAATAATACATTTATTGATAATAATAATAATAATAATAATAATAATAATAATAATAATAATACATTTAATTCAGAAAAGCGCATTTCAAGGTACCCAAGGACACTGTACAATTGGCAAGGTACATAGAGCATGCAATCACATCCATGGTTGGATTTACTGACAGTGTAGACAGTACATTCAGGCAGGGACAATGAGAGAACAAGCATATACTGTAGGAACGACACAAACACAAGTTGGACATGGATACAAGGTACATAAAATACCAAGATGCAGAGGAAACATCCTCAGAGGGCATACAATAGTACACTGAACACAAAGTGAAGACCAAGTGTAAGACATAAAAACGGAAAATAAAATAAAAGAGGCAGTGCAAGTAGAAATCAGGGGGCTGACAGGAAAGCTAAGCTAAAATGATGTGTTTTAAAAGTGGATATACATGTGCTTTGGCTCACAAGCGGCAGTGCATTCCACAGTTTAGGACCTGCCACACTGAAGGCCCTGTCACCCATGGAGCGAAGCCGAGATGTGGGGACTGCTAGAAGATATGTTTCTGTAGAGCGAAGGGTACGGGATTGCAGGTATGGGGTGAGGAGGTCTGATAGGTAAGATTATTTAGGGATTTATAAACAAGGAGAAGGATTTTGTAATGAATGCCATGGTGGGCAGGAAGCCAATGCAACTGCTGGAGGATGGGAGTAATGTGATCCCAGTGCGGGTGAGTAGCCTTGCAGCAGAATTTTGGACATACTGCAGCCTTTTTAGGGTTTTTGCTGGGATGCCGTAAAGTAGAGCATCGCAGTAGTCAAGCCTAGATTTAATGAATGCATGTATAAGTGTTTCTGCTGCAGATGATTTGAGGGAGGAGCGGAGTTTGGAGATGCTTTTGAGATGGAAGAAAGACGTTCTGCTGATATTTTTAATATGTGACTCGAAAGAGAGAGTAGAATCCAGTATTACGCCTAGATTTCTAACTTCAGCAGAGGTTGTAGCCGGGGATAGATAGCTACCGATGTTCTAGTTTTTTCAGAACGTTAGGGGTGGAAATGAGAATAGCTTCTGTCTTATCTTGATTGAGTTTGAGGAAATTTTGAGTCATCCAGTTGTTAATGGCATTTAAGCAGCTGACCAGGTTGGATAATGCATCTGTTTAGCTGTGCTTTTCATGGTTGAAGAAAATCATGCATAGATAAAATCAAGTGAATAGAGACATGAAGTGTCTGCATCAGTAGTGATAGTTTCCCGTTTTATTCACACCACTACAGCATGAGTCAATGATTTTATGTTTGTATGTATGCAGAAAGCGTATAGGATTATGACAATCTACAGAGAACTCTATTTTGTTTGTAATGTATACTTTGTACACTTTGTACTATATATGATACAGATATACGTCATAGTCCAAACTGAGTTATTACCAGTGTGTGTTCCTTGATGTTCTTCTGAACTCTGAACCTACAGTACAGATTCAGAACCTGCCTAACCCTGCCATGAACTCCGTTGACCTATGACCTATAATAACATGACCCGTCCACCCTGATGTCATGTTATTGATTGATACAGAAGATGCTCTTTCTTGAATGTGGATAATTTGTATTTAGAGTGACACAGCCTCACGTTGCAGGGCTATCTCATGACATTTTCTTTTTGGGCAAAGCTTTCATTCTCATCAATGGGTTCATCTCTGTCATATGAACGAGACCTCTTCCTACGCAGTGAGACACCACTCGAGTTTGTTATGTTCTTTTGTGTAGGCCTACTGTCGTCACTATTTAATGTGCAAAAGCTTGCAAACATGACCACCAACACAGCTGACACTAATACAAGCTTGCTAGCATGCTAACTGGCTGTGTCTTTTGACTCTGGAGACCTGCAGACCTGCAGTGCTGCATGTTTAAATCAGCAGTGGCATACCTTCAGTGTTGTTGATTTGAGAAAATGAGAGTGAAAAACACTAGAAGGTTGACCAACTCTAAAATGGACCTTTGAAATGCAGCAAGATCGAGGATAATACAGTAGGTTAATAATGTAGAAAGGAAGGCCTGGAGATGAATCAGTGTTACAAACTGATGTGTGTTTGTATACATTTGATATGGTAATAAAATAGCTAATAACATCGAATTGTAGAATGAGCGCATATATGGTGGCATGGCGTGTATAGTTTAATTTTTGTGTAGCCTATATTAGTTTGTGTGTACTGGATAGGTGTTAAAAACCACACAGTACATCTTACAGTATATCTTCTTACAAATCTTTACAACTGTTTACACACGTTTTTAAAACTCTATGTCTATTTTTCAAAACTCTACACTCAAAACCCACAATTGCTCACACAAAATGCCTCAATCTCCAGCAAAATGACACACAACATTCAAAATGTCATAATGCACATCTCTAAAGCAAACATTTACATTATAAACACTTTTGTCATATGACATTTTGGATACATCATGTACACAATGTTTTGGTCAAAACCAAAAGAGAGTTTTACGCGAAGTCGACTTTTTGTAGAACATTACGCTAAAGTCCAATTCATTATCATTTCAAAGTATCTGCACTGTTGAAATTGAAAACCAAGTCAAACACTGAGAATTAGTATATGGTTTTGCAGATTTGGTGTGGGGATATGGTATTTGAAAGACATGTTTAGAAAATTGTGTGACAAGCAAAGATTTAGTGTGTAAGCAGTTGCAAAAACTGTAAATCTTGATCAGGAAAAGCACAAGAAATGTATGTGGCAGATTGAAGTGTAATTTCAAAGATTTCAGATTTACCTTAGGTTAAAATAGCCCATGATTTTATTCAATAGAAAAATATACCAGAATCCACTTCATGAATAGATTGAAATGTTTTTAAAAATACACTGACAGATCACAGAGGGACATGTTTTGAGTTACTTTGACATGCGTTTTTCAGTTATTATTATTGACATGAAGCAAGCTTGCTATTCTGTTTGATGCATTGTGCTTTTGTGTTTACAGGACAAACCAAAAGCTGGTAGTTATCTGCTCTGTTCTGGCTCTATGTGGGACTACCCAATAGCCTAATTGTGGTGACAAATATAGAAAGGCAGGCTATCCTAATGGGACCCATGTCCTCTCTTTGTTTTAATTCCCAGAACAACAACATTCAGACGCTCCACGCAGACACCTTTTGTAATAGCCACAACATTCACTACGTCAGGAGAGATCTGGAGGACATCAGACTAGATGGCAACCCGCTAGATGTCAGCCTCTTCCCCCAGGCTTATGTGTGCCTGACTCGCCTTCCCGTCGGGAACACACACTAACGGAAGAACGCCACAAGAGCACCACCACACTTCACACCATTTAGTCAATAACTGTAATCATTTCTTCACTTCTTACAGTAATCATTTCTTTCATAAACTGTGCTACGTAATTCAGTAAAATAGAATAGTAGCCTCATACAATTAGAGACTGATGCCTGTGTTCTGTAAGCTTTATTTTTAAGGTCAGTTAACATTTTTGGTGTAGTACCCACAATCCACCACTTGTTGGGGAACTTCTCCCATTTATCTTACACAGTGCAGTGTTGATGATGCTGCTGCTGGGGATTTCAGCTCCTGCAGATCTGATTATGACTCTCAAGGAATGAGTGAAATATATGAATGTTGTAGAATATATGATTTCCCCATATTGTAGCATTTTATTTTGTAGATTTTCTAATTCGATGTAAAATGGTGGCCTTTCTTCAAATATAGCGGATGGATTCCTTGGTTTCATAGCAACTCTAAAAATGACAAGTTGACATTTTACCCATGTTACGTGTATAAATATGCACCTCGTTGTATTGAAGACAAAATGTTTGGCACTTTTAGAGAACAATTAATGTTTTGTTGACAGATTGTGACATGTATCGAAATACAGCTTCTGTGCGTGATTTGTCTCACAAGCGAGTCTGTGTTTGTTTGTGTGTGTCTGTGTGTGTGTGTGTGTGTGTGTGTGTGTGTGTGTGTGTGTGTGTGTGCTTCAAATAGTCTTCCATCAATATGTGAAGATGTGTGTTAGTCTCTGTTAATTGCAGAGAGCGGAAATCAAGGTCTAATTCCTGTTGGCTCTGAGGAACTCCCCTCCCTGATTTGATTACTGTGGCTATATGATAGAGTGAAGCAATTCTAAATCTGCTGGACTGAGCTTAGCAGAAGGGTTAAATCAGTGACTGTTACGTCAATGTGTGTGTTATTATTCAAACAGAAGCAGATTAGTGCTGTCCTGATGCCAAGAGTTAAACAGAAAACAATCAAAAGTCACCAGAAGGCCAAAAGGAGACATCACAACTGTATAGTCTGGTTTTTCCTCAATGCTAACAACACATTGCAACCAGGCTATCTAATTTTTTCGGTGTGATCTTAATTTCTTCGACAAATGAGTCTTACCATGACCATTTGTTCAAGGCTGATTGATTAATCTCAGAAGAGTGTGATAAAAGTGTGCTGCTGGGAGGGTGAGAGAGATAGAGAGAGAGAGAGAGAGAGAGAGAGAGAGAGAGAGAGAGAGAGAGAGATGATAAAGGTAGAGGAGGGGAGGGGGAGTGAAAGGAGGATTAAAAAGGAGAGTATCAAACCAAGGCCAGGAGGAGGATCAGTGGGATGCCTTCTTCCTCTCATCTTTTTTTATTCCATCTCTTTTGTCATCCTTGCGTTGCCAGGGGCTGCCCAGTGCCTCTCCCTCAGCCTGTGTTCTACCTCTGTAGATGGCATCAAGTATACACGGCACACTCCTTCCCCTTGCTCTCTCTCTCTCTCTCTCTCTCTATCCCTATCTCTCTCTCTCTGCCATTCCTTCTCTATCGCACGCTCTGTCTCATATTTACTGTCTTCCTCATGAACATTAGGCACACACAACCACACACACACACACACATTATAGTCACACACACACACACTTTAATTCATGACTCACCTGATGAATAAAAGTGATAATATGTGTCGCTTCTTCCCCTCACCTCATCATGATCAGCACCACAAATCATGTGTGTGTGTGTGTGTGTTGTTGGTTGGTTAATGGTGTGAAAGAGAGAGAGAGAGAGAGAGAGCGGGATGGATGGCAGAAAAAGGGAGTGGGGATAAAGTGTGTCCATGTTGGCTCTGCTCACATGCGCGTGGGGGAGGGGAGCGGCTGGTGTTCAGGGGACCGGCACGGTGCGGTGTAGTGCGGCGCCTCCCTTCTGTCTGGTTCTCCCTGTCACACCCACTGCACCCTTCGGTATCTGGCATGCCGTGCCGTGCACGCCAAACTTGGGGTGGCGCTATCCTGTCGTGACCTGTGGGTGTGGTGGCTCTGTGATGGCCGTGCAGCTTACTGCCCTCTGCATCATCAGGGTCTCACCTCAGTCGCTCTCTCACTTCTCTCCCGTCTCACTTTGTCCTGTATCACTCATGTAAGGATTTATGTTAATGTTTTGCACCCAATTAACTGTCTGTTATAATACTCTCTCCTCCACACACACTCGCACCCACCAATTCTCGCAGATTCTCTCAGTCACTCCTCAATGTCTCTGCCTCTTTCCACTTACCATCCAGCCCCTCCCTCCCTCCATCCCTCCCTCTCTCTGTCTTTCTCTCAATCTCTCTGTGTCTCCCACTCCTCACCCCCTCCACAACACCCAGCCCCCCCCTCTCTCTCTCTCTCTCTCACTCAATGTCTCTGTCTCTCTCTCTGCTGCTGCTACTGCTGTGTTGCACCCCTGTGCATGAAGGTGACCTTGCAGATTGCCTGCGCTCATCTATCGATTGCACAGCCTGGGAGGACCCGGGGGCTTCCCTCCTACTCAGAGTGCAGGCAGGCAAGCTGCAGTGTGTGCCTAGGTGCATCTGGTGCGGAGGAGTGCCAGTGTGCTGCAGTGTGTGTGTGTGTGTGTGTGTGTGTGTGGGAGGCACAGTGAGAAAAGCAGGGGTGAGCTGAGAACATGCGTCCCTCTCCATCCTCCTGCCTGTCAGAAAGCAAGCACACCCCTCAGCCATCAAATCATACAGCCACACATACAGCCACACACACTCACACACTCACACACACACACACACACACACACACACACACACACACACACACACACACACACACACACACACACACACACACACACAGACCCCATCCCCGATTGTCCCACCCCCTCCCTTCCCTGAGACGTACACAGCCAGCTTCATCGCTGCCTGCCTACACAGACTCACCCACGCATGCACACACAAACACACACACACACAAACACACACACACACACTCTCTCACACACACACACACACACACATACACACAAACACACACTCACACACCCACACTTCCGGAGAAGAAAATGGCCGTACATGATATGGGAATCAGAGATGCAGAGCACCACAGCTGTACCCGTGAACATGGATGGGGGATGGGAGTGTGTGTGTGCATGCTCTTAAATAAGGTCTTACTACATTTTATGCTTTTCTTATAGAATCTGTTTACCCTGTAGAGAATATAATCTGCAGTTGTCTTGCCTGTAATTGTCAAACAATATAAGCTGTAATTATGCAAGCATTGTGCAACTAAAAAGGTTAGAATAGACCTAGTTTGCTAAACAATGAAGGGAAAGGATGGTGTAGTCATAGCTTTGTTAGTATAATTACTTCCAGCTGAGACTCGGCTGAATTCAGTGACAATTAAAAACTGATGAAATGGCCGCCATATGCAAATGAGTATTTGAGTGATTAATGGACATCAGATGAGTTATGGTCATTAAAAATAAATAAATAAATAAATAAATAAATAAATAAATAAATAAAGGGGGGGAAAGTGCAACTTTTTGAACAAATATGCATGGGTCTCCCAGCCTGGTGCGGGGTATGCAGACGAAGGCAGGCAGGGATGAGAAAGACAAATGGAGGAGAGGAGGAGGAAGAGAGTGATGAAGATGAAGAAGAAAAGAGGTGGGAATAGTTAGCTGCAGGCGCTCGTGTGGGAGGTGAGCAGTGTGGGGGCGAGTGAGTGAGCGGACTCATGTATTGCCATCAATAACGGTAGCTGCAGCAGTGCTGGAGAAAGGCAGGTCATTGGCATTTTAATTCTTTTCACAAGCGAGAGAAAGAGAACGAGAGAGAGAGAGAGAGCGGGAAAGAGAGGGAGAGTGGGAGGAGGCTGGGAGCCCTGCACAGGTCTGCTGACGCCAGAAGCAATGAAGGAGACAGAGAGAGAGAGAGAGAGAGAGAGAGAGAGATGTAGTATTGAAGAGGTGAAAGAAAGGGCAGCTAAAATGTCGATAGTAAAACTGAATGAGGGAAATCACGAACGTGCCAAACTGGAGAAACACTACCCGAGGTGGCCGTGAATAGGAAAGCAAGAGAAAAGATATCCGCATGAACATAGAACAGCCCCTAACCCAGCCAATGCTGTAGATCCCTCCTGTAGATCCCCATTTAAATGATTCACTGATCCCCCTCACAGCCCTGTGCTGTCTAGTACTGTCTCAGCATGGAACATGACCTGCTTGAGTCTGTTTTCCAGACTCCACTGTCCTTAGTATACGACCTTCAATCCACAAGACCTCCCAGTTTCAAATAACCTCATCACTCATCCCCTCATCTTCATTGAGATTAGCGTTTCAGTGTATGTGTTAGCCTGAATAGATTACATTTTTGACAAGGGGGTTAATCATCGAGCTCCCACTGCCCGTGCCTGTTAGCCTGTGCACAGAAATTATTATTCACAGAGCCAGGAGCCCTTTGCAAGACTGTAATAACTCCCCTCATAATGTTAGAAGATCGCTGGTTAGAGAAAAGGTTCAGTGGACAGTGAAGAAGCGTTAAGTCGGGCTGGTGGTGCTGGACACTCAAGGCCCCAGCTGCAGGGAGTCAGGTGGTCAGTGAGCAGACCCAGGAGGCATGAGGGGGAATTCCAGCACAGAAAACAGCCGGTGACTGCTGGACTCTGCTGGACTTGCAATGCATTGTGTTAGTTAAGTGTATGAGATTAAACCGGTTTGAACTAGTGTTGTGATACTCCACTGGACATTGCAGGACATTAATCACATAGGGTGCGAGGCATCATCTCACAGTGCCATGGACGAGAAGGGGAGCTAAAAAAAGACACATGCTTTGGCAATCAGAATGGAACAGTATTGTGGCTTGGCTGTGTCCCCTGTGTCCCACATGGATTCATTTGATGACTGTGATTCACTAAACAGTTTACACAGAATGACCACAGTGAAAGAGTGGTCACATTAAAGGATAATTCTGGTATTTAGCTCTTTGAGTCCTTTCTGGTTTGTTTTGGATGAACTAGAGTGGTGGACACCGAAATTTTGACGATGGGTCCTGTTTCGACTTTCTGACTCGTTTTGAATTGCTTTTGACTGTTTCAGAGTGGCTGGCTATGGGCATGCACAAACATGTCATTAAAACAACCCTATTTTAAGTGGGTATACTGAGATGGTGATGCCTTTTAAGTGGGTATACTGCGTATCACATAGACTACACCACTGCTCTACTGTGATATGTGTTTCGTCGTCTCCTTTTAGAGACGTAAATGGCACTCACATGTTTCTTGGTGTTTTATGCCCCCAACATTGTCTTCAAGGCAGCGCTGCCTGGAAGGCCCTAGGGTTAAGCATGGGTTAAGGTTAGGGTTGGGGTTAGGTTTAGGATTATGTGCCTTTAAGTCAGTGGTGGCAGCACTGCCTGGAAGACGACATTGGGGGCATAAAACACCATCAAGCCACTCACATCATGGAGCGCACGTGAGAACGCTCCAATCTGTGGCCATTCGCAACAGCTGAACACACCAGTACTAAAACTAGACCTCCTTTAGACATCTGCTAGAAAGTGTCCTGTGGAGAGGCTGGACTGGCTGGCGGTGAGGGTGAGTGGACTGATGGTGTCAGTGACTGGACTGAACGCTGAGTCATCTAGGAGCCCCTGCAAACCCCCGGGGGCTCTCTGAGACCGTAAAGGGAGCTGACAGACACTAAGAGACGTAATGGAGTCCTCTGGTGCACTCGCTGGCTCTCTGTGTTTTTCTTATGCTGGCACAAAAACACAAACAATGCCTAAGGCTTGAGAGGTGCAGCTCTGGGTTGCACCAGTCTCCTGTCCTTTTCTGAGAGACAGACGGTGTGCAGCATGACATATGAGTGAGAGCAGGTCGCTGGGTATGAAATAAGTTGAGCAGAAATGATGGGTCATTTCCCAAGGACAATGCACTCCCTATTTCAATCTTTTTTTTTGTTAAATATTGAATGACATAAATGCTCTTTAGAAACAAACCAGGTTTTATTAAATGGATTAATAAAACATTTTCAGATAGTCTGTTTACAGATGTGTCAAAGATGGTATCTCACAGCACCACATCTAGTTGCAGTTCAGCTGCAGGGATTCTGTTCCACTACTAGTTGAAGAAATGTTTTGGCAAGTTTGCCATCTGAAAATACAATAAACGGTGGACCATTTACCTGTGCTTTTGGATGGATGCACCCTCCCTTGAACACTGTAAACCCCAACAGGTTCAATGAACTCAAAGAAATTGATGAAACTGATTACCTCAAAATATTTAGCTATGTTAAAAAATATTTTAAGTAATTTCTACTTAAAATGACTTTTTTAAATGCTCAAAATCTTTAAGGACAAGGATACAATTAAAACGAATAATGTGAGAAATAGATGTTTTAAGTTACTGTTACATTAGTCAGACAAGCTCTTAAGACTCCAAATATTTGAAAAAATGAACAACATTAAAACAAATAATTTCAACAAACATTTTTAGTAATTACTACTCTAAACTAGAAGTTATTCACACTCATTTTTTAGGAAGTTGATGAACTGAAACATAATAATTTGACAAACAAACATTTTAAGTAATCACTACTTAAATCGTTGATAAGTTTAATGAACCTGATCATTTTGAAACCATTGTTAAAACCAACAAAATTGACACTGGAAATGGAGTTGATGTTTTTAAGTTATCACTCCTAATAATATATTATTGTTATCACCATGACTCATTCAGTTTCTCAGACCTAAACATTGTCACTTCAGTCTCTTATATTTTTAAGTTGACTTCACTCTATTGAAACACATTTTTTGACTGTTTAGGTTTAATATTTACCTCAAAATCAAAAATATTTTATTTGTATGATTCAAATAAAAAACTACTCAATAGACAATTTCAATGCAGATTACATTTATTTAAGAATTCCATTAGAATTCTAACAGAACAACATCCCCAGCAATGCGGTTAATCCAAAAAATCAAAGAAATAACAACCTGTTACCACTTCAACAAAGGTAATAATACTCAAATAACCAAATAATAGTCCAACATAAATAAAAGCGAAAAGCTCCATTGCTTGCTTGAGTATTAACATGCTGGCAGTACCAACCATGAGATTTGGAGAACAGACTGCCTACTCATCCATCATCAGCAATTTATTTTTAAGGCTAAGCAGCAGTCTAGGAGGTAACCGCTTCAGGTCTTCCAAACCCATTATAATTTTTTTAATGAAATTAAATGTGTAGGACAATTGCTTTGGATAATTGAGATGAAGTGCATAAATTAAACCAAATAGCAAAATTAACGTCTGTCAACTCTGCTATATCACACACAACAATATCTTCGTCAAGAACTATAGAATGAATAGCAGGACCAAACTTCACAAGGGAGTCTGTATCACCCGAGACAGTGGGAATGGCTACAGCTGCATCCGAGAAGTCTGGCAGGTCAATTTCTTCTGCCTGAAGAACATGACAGTAATTAGTTAATAAGTAGAGTAGTCAATGGAAAACACTACATGTGTATTTAATATAATATGAAATACCAGTGAATGAAAAGTTCCCAAATATGACATTCTTGGTGAATTACTGCAGTATGATTTAATTGCTATTCTGGTGGCTAGGAAGATGGTTGTGGTTGTTGTTTTTTGGTTGCAAGGTAGTATCAGAGAGGGCTGAATAGAAATAGAGATATATAGAGAAGACAAAGTAAAAAAAGAAGAAAGAGTGAAAGAGGACACACAATTTAATCAAAAACTTACATTCCAGGTCTTACAAAATCCATCTTCCCACAGGAAGATGGGAAGGGCCTGCAGAGTAATTAAAAAATGCAAAGGGATAACATTAGGCTAGGCTATTCTCATTGGTAAATAAATGCTTACAAAATATCACTATAACTTATAATAATATAGGCTACACGTTGGCTACATTGTGACACTAGTAAATGGAGGACAAGTATATATCACTTACCATAGTGTGATGGTGGTTCCTTGCACAGAACTGAAAACATGTCACACAGCCATCTGGTCCTGAGGGGAAAAATATTATGAACAGTATTATTTCACTTTTTTGCACAAAAGTCAGTCAAACAGTCTCTTCTTCTCTATCTGTATATATAGGCAGGCCTATCAGAGTCAGACGTTGCCATTGATCATGTTTAGGCTATTGTCAGTAAGTTCGGAGCTACAACTTGGCTTCCTATCCGTGTTAACAAAACTGGAATTGATGTTAATATAAGACATATGAAGAGTTCAGATGCAAAACCCTCTAAATCCGTCTGACCACTTTTCTTTTAAATGAGCATTTAAATTCAGGCTCCTATAGGTTTTTGCCTATAAATCGATATTTCAGACCAGGAAGAGAGTGGTATTTAGTGGGTTTAGAAGTTAAATTATTTGATTAAGCGATACTATGTGTGGAGAGCATCCCCTTACCATCTTTATCTCATTTTTGACATAGGTGGCATTTAGAGGCTTTTGCATCTGAACCCTTCATATGCTATTGCTGCAGGGTTATTCTTCAACTATGGTACTCTTTGACCTGGTAATTTTCAGAAAATGTCACATCTTTCAGTAAAAAATCTTTTTGCATGGTTTAATTATCTACTCTTTCTAGAAACTTGCCCTAATAGTGGCTGTAAAGATTTCACTTGAATATTATATATTTTTTACATTTTATTCCAAAAGTCTAACTGTCATTTCCAGTATAAGTATATATACTCTTTTGATCCCGTGAGGGAAATTTGGTCTCATTTATCCCAATCCGTGAATTAGTGAAACACACTCAGTATAAGTATATATACTCTTTTGATCCTGTGAGGGAAATTTGGTCTCATTTATCCCAATCCGTGAATTAGTGAAACACACTCAGTACACAGTGAACACACAGTAAGGTGAAGCACACACTAATCCCGATGCAGTGAGCTGCCTGCTACAGCCACGCTCGGGGAGCAGTGAGGGGTTAGGTGCCTTGCTCAAGGGCACATCAGCCGTTCCTACTGGTCGGGGTTCGAACCAGCCATCCTCCGGTTACAAGTCCGAAGCCCTAACCAGTAGGCCACGACTGCCCAATCACACGTTTCCAAAACACAACAAAACGTGTTTTCAAGCAAAGATAGCATCTACTGTTCCAAATGTATTTTATTAAATATTAATAAAACATATCAGCCAAAATATTACATTTATTAATTTTCCAGAAATGCATGTTGTATTATTTTTATTTTTATGTTTAATGTACTGTCCTCCCTGTGTGTATCGAACACAATTTGACAGCCAGCCTAACTCCTTCAAGAAAACTCGCGAGTCAGGTTTTAGCCTCCAAGTTCCGGTTTTAATGAATAATGAGTAAAACTGAAAATGATACAAATCATATGTATTCAATATTCAATATCTGAAGAAATATACGATTAAACAGATGAAAAAATGTCCATCAGTAGCTGATCAGTAGACACATAGATAAAGATATATATTATCAAATAAAGATAGATTTATCAGAAATTACCAAATAATGTCACTAAATTTACAATCTACTTTAAGTAAGCAATTATTAAACTTACGGACGATGCTTTTCAAAGGCTTTAACATACAGGATGTAGAAAGATGATAATTCAGCAAATAACTCAAAATGTGCTGCTGCTTATCAAGATGGTTGTCCTGGTTGCTATGGCTGTCATAAATCAAACAATACAGCATAGCTGTCATAGCGACTGCACATCAGAAAGAACCACTAGATGGCAGTAAACTGCCTATACTAACTAACTAAAATTGGCAGAGGCAGAACACTCCCCGTCTGGCATCTGTAAGATGTCACATTAACTTGAATCTAGAGAAAAGGAAACATTTACTCTTCTTTTCCCATCAGCAAGATGATTTCTGACACAGGCCTGAAAAACTTCTTGATTGTTCCTTCTTTTGTCACCTTTAACTCAACTTTCCAGACTTTCTCATCTTGACCAGGAAAAATGGCTGTGATGACTGCTTGAGCATCCCGCAGCAGGAGGAGGTCACCTAATTGAATGTTACGCTGTTCATCTTGCCACTTTCGACGCGGTTGCAGTGTTTGGAGGTACTCTGCTCTCCACCTGTTCCAGAACCTGTTGGCCATATTCTGCACCTGCATCCATTGACGTTTGTAGAGATCCTTTTCGCCAAAGTCTCCAGGCGGCACCAGAAAGTTGCTGTTTTGAGTAAGTAATGCGGAAGGTGTTAAGAGGAAGGGCATGTCTGGATCAGTTTGGATAGGGACAAGCGGTCTGGCATTCATGATGGCGGACACTTCGACCATCAAGGTGCACAGGACTTCATGTGAAAGAGCTATCTTAGTCTGCATCAACATGGAATCTAATATTTCTGAGCCACTCCTATCATGCTCCCCAAACCCCTCCCATGTGAGAGGCATGGGGGGGATTGAATTGCCATGTACAGCCTTCTTGGCTGAAGTAGCTTTGGACACTTGGTTCTTTCATCACCTTATCAAATCCAAGCTCCTTGCTGGCTCCAATGAAATTAGTGCCACAGTCAGAGTGGAGTGTCTTTGCTGGGCCCCGGATGGCAAAAAACCTTCTAATAGCATTGATGCAGCTTGAGCTATCCATAGATTCAATGACTTCAATATGGATGGCGCGAATGCTCATACAAGTGAATAGTACTGCCCAACGTTTGCTCTGGGCCTGCCCAGCTCTGGTTCAGCGGGCAGTTAAGTTCCATGGGCCGAAAACATCCAATCCAACATGAGTGAATGGTGGTGACACACAGAGACATTTTTCAGGCAAATCTGCCATCTTCTGCCTCTCTACACTGCCACGAAGCTTCCTGCAGAAGATGCACTTGTGTAACACCTTACTAATGCATCTCTTCCCACCTACTAGCCACAGTCCTGCTGCACGTATGGCTCCTTCAGTAAAGTGACACCCTTGATGGACGACTCTCTCATGATGATGGCGTATAAGAAGTAAAGAGATGTGATTGCCACCAGGTAAGATCAGGGGATATTTTTCATTATTGCCCACCTGTGCATTAGTTAGTCTGCCACCAACTCTAATCATGTCGTCTTCATCCAAGAAGGGATTCAGCTTTGAAAGTGGACTGTTTTTAGACACTGTGCTGTTTTGAGATAGTGCCTTGTTCTCTTCAGGAAAGGCCATCTTTTGCACAGACTGAATGATTATTTTTTTTGCTTGCGACAGCTCTTCAGCTGTAGAGTGTTGATTACAGCAATGCCATCCTTTGCATTTTGCGTCTTTCCCAGCACAAGCAGACTTGAATGAACGGGCCACATGAATGAGAGATGCAACTGCTTTAAGGAGGGTGGTCCATCTTGAGAATCTATCAAAATGTTCAGGGCTAAGCTGTTTTAGACTTGTTTGAGTGACATATGTTGCTGCTTCAGGCCGGATGTAAGCATCGCAATCTGGATCAATCAGGTGAAACGGGTCCTGATTGGTTGTGCTCAAGTCATGCTGTTTGCGTAGGAAAGCTGGTCCTGTCAGCCAGGAAGTACTCGCCAGCTGTGAAGTTGACACTGACCTTGAAGCATGGTCTGCTGGATTATGGTCAGTAGACACATAATGCCACTGCTCTGGTCTGGTGAATTGTCTTATTATTTTAACTCTATTATACACATACACATAAAGGCGTTTGGTTTCATTGTATATGTATCCTAGAACAACTTTACTATCACAGTAGAAGTGTATGGCATCTGGCTCAAAGTCGATCTCTTCCACGATGAGTTCAGCCATTTCTACTGCTAGCACTGCAGCACACAATTCAAGTCGTGGTATTGTGAGGTCTACTTGCGGAGCTAACTTTGCCTTTCCTAGGATGAATCCAAGCTGGTAGGCCCCATCCTCACTGATGGTTTTGAGGTAGGCAACAGCACCAATAGCCTTGGTGGATGCATCTGAAAATATGCAGATCTCTTTTCTTTTAGCTTTTGACAGGGACTGTGTTGTATAGGTCCGAGGCACATGGAGCTCCTTAAGGTCTTTTAGTGAACTACGCCATGTTTCCCATTCTATCCTCTTATGTTCAGGCAGAGGCGAGTCCCATTCCATGCTGTCCACTGAGAGTTCCCTAAGCAAGAGCCATCCCTGTATTGTCACAGGTGCTACAAAGCCAATGGGGTCATACAGGCTATTTACAGTTGACAGTACGCCATGTCGTGTGTAAGGCTTGTCGTTCTCTGACACCTGAAAGCTGAATGTGTCTGTAACAATTTCCCATGTAAGCCCAAGGCTGCGTTGTGTGTGTGTTGTTTCTCCATCAAGATCGAGATCCTTTACATCTTTGGCATGATCCTCTTTGGGGAAGGCCTTCAAGACATCAGTGCTGTTAGAGGCAATTTTGTGCAGCCTCAGGTTCGACTCAGATAACAAGGCTTGTGCTCTCTGAAGAAGATGAATGGCTTCAGCTTCTGTGGGCAGTGAGACAAGCCCGTCATCCACATAGAAATTACGCTCTATGAAGTGCCCAGCAGCAGTGTCATACTCCTGTTCACACTCTCAGGCAGCTCGTCTCAGTCCATATGTCGCCACGGCAGGAGAAGGGCTGTTGCCGAAGACATGGACTTTCATCCGGTATTCTATTATGTCCTTTGTCAGATCATTGTCACGATGCCATAAGAACCTCAAATAATCTCTGTGGTCCTCTCTCACCATGAAACAGTGAAACATCTGTTGGATGTCTGCTGTTATGGCCACTAGCTCCTTCCTGAAGCGGATCAGGACACCTAACAGGCTGTTATTTAAGTCTGGCCCGGTAAGCAGAACATCGTTAAGAGAAACACCATAATATTGTGCACTGGAGTCCTGATCTGGTCAGGCTTCTTTGGGTGATATACGCCAAATGTCGGTAAGTACCAACATTCTTGATCCTCTCGAAGTGGTGGTGCAACCTCAGCATGATCCTTGTCGAAGATTTTCTGCATGAAGCCTATAAATTGTTCCTTCATTGTAGGTTTCTTCTCCAAAGTGCGGCGCAGAGAGGAAAGACGACTGAGAGCCTGTTGCTTATTATTAGGAAGGCGTGGCCGGGCGTGTCTGAAGGGTAAAGGTGCGACCCAGCTGTTGGCCTCATCTTTATACATGTGTTCATCCATAATTTTCAGAAATTTCCTATCTTCTATAGAAAGAGCGAGTTTGTTGTCATCTTTAGTTTTCTGAAAGACCAGTTTCCCTAAAGTTTTTTTCTTGTCTGTGTGTGAGAGATTTCTTTAATTTGTATGTGACTAGGGCATGGAGTGAATAATGAAGGGCGTCCATTTTCCAGCACATTAGTCTTTGCACTGTAGACATTTGGCTTATGGGCATTTCCCAGGAACATCTCCCCTACTAAGACCCAGCCTAGATCTAGCCTCAGAGCAAAGGGGGCATCATTAGGGCCATTGATATGTTGTCTGACCTTATGTGCTCTGAGCACGTCTCTGCCTAGTAGTAGGAGGATGTGAGCATTTGGATCTATCTGTGGGATTTGTAATGCGATAGACTTTAAGTGTGGATGTTGCAGGGCCACTTCGGTTGTCGGTATTTCAGCCCTGTTATCAGGTATCTCATTGCATTCAATCAGAGTGGGGAGTGCAAAGCTGTTACCACCACTAATTGGTTCTATATGAAAACCTTCAGCTCTTCTGCCGCATGTACCCACTACACCAGCACAGGTTTTCAAGGAGTATGGAGCTTCGGTGTCATAAACACCAAAAAGATAAAAAAATTCAGACCTTGCCAATGACCCGTTGCTCTGATCATCGAGCATAGCGTACATTCTTGCAGCCATTTCAGGTTTCCCGTGTGGATAGACTTTAACGAGACAAATTTTGGCACATGACCTCCCAGCGCGGCCTTCTCCACAGACCTCCATGCAGTTTGCGCTGACATTGGTAGGTTGATTTTGTTCTTCTCCCTCCCGCCATCCTTTACATAAAGGCCGCGGCAGTCTCATGGATGACCAGAGGGGTGGGCCTGGATGCAGAGCACTGATATGACTTCCACTGTCACACTCCACACATTTCAGAATAGCTTTACACTGTTTTGCTAGATGAGAGAAGCGCAGCACTTAAAGCATATGCCTTGCTCTTTTAGAAACGCTTTTCTTTCATCTAGCATCTTAAGTCTAAAGCCTCTGCATTTCTTAAGGGGGTGGGGTTTATTGTGGATAGGGCAGTGCTTAGCCACATCATCCATCTTGCTGGTGTCAGCGTCATGGCTAGTAGGATAATCTACATCTATCTTATGCACTGTCACAGGTATTTTAGTCTTGAATTTTGGTGTAGACCTGTCATGCGAATTGAAGCTGGTGCTGGCCAGAGCAAAGCTTGGGTCATTTCTTATTTTTGCATTAAGGTAGACAAAATCAGTGAAGAAAGAGAATGGAGGGTAAGTGACATTGTGGTCTCTTTTGAATTTAGACCCTTGGTATATCCACTTTTCTTGTAGCCCAAAGGGCAGTTTCTCCACAATGGGGTTAATGCCACGGGCTGTGTCCAGCACTGTGAGCCCTGGTAGATATCCATCTTCCTTTGCGGAGAGTAGCTCCATTAAAAGATCCCCTAACTCTCTTAGTTTATGGTAGTCCCTATTAGAAATGTGGGGAAAGTTGTCTAGTTTCTTTAGAAGAGCCTGCTCAATAGCTTCCGGAGAGCGGTAGACTTCCTCCAGCCGTGCCCAGACCATTTGCAGGGCAGCAATGGGATTCCCTATGTGGACAGACCGAAGCCGTTTGACATAGTTGGAGGATTCTTTGCCCAGTCATTTTGTAAGCAGATCTAACTCTTCGCTTGCAGATAGGTTCAGGTCATTGATGGTATTTAAGAAGGATGACCTCCATGCCCTGTATGACTCTGGACAATCGTCAAATTGTTTTAGGCCTGTGCTGACAATTTCCCTGCGTGCCAGATATCTAGCCATATTTATCATGTCGTCAGGTGGACGTTGCTTAATTAGTGGCGCCGTGGGTATGTAGGGAGAATACGGAAATCCATTTGATCCTAATGGGATGTCAGGTTGTGGTTTGTAATGTGCTTTCTCTCTGTTAACAGTTGTAGGCCTTGTAGAAGGACTAAAATCTTGTGTGTGTAAGTGTGAAAATGGGTTCTGGTATGATCCCTGCGGCTGCTGTGGTATTTTAGAACTTTGAATGTATCCTCCTGTAGTGAGTGGTGGCTCTCCATGTCCTATGCGGGCCTCAGGCACATAATGTTTGGTAGCACTGACTGGTTCTGTATCTGGGGTTGTCATGGATAATGTGTACATAGTCTCTTGTACGCTCCTCTACACTCTCTGAAGAGAATGGCTCTCCTAGGCCACTGCAACCACCTTGGCTTATTATATGTGGTGCTGAGGATTCCTCATTTGCCAATTCTGCTGCAGCTTCCAGCACTTCAGCCTCTGCTATTGCAGCAGCAGACTATTTTTCCAGACTAAGGGCCTCTAGATTTGCTTCCAGTCTAGCTTTGTCTACTTTCATTGCAACCTCTTTCTCTGCAAAGGCTGCACAAGCTTTAGCCGTTTCCGCTTTGGCGCGGGCTGCAGCTGCTGCTGCAGCAGACTATTTTGGTGCTCTTGAACAGCCAGAGTGATGTGATTGTTTGTCTGACATACCTCCGTTGTTGTGTTAGTTTACCTCTTAGAGACGTCCTTTTACTGTACTGTCCTCCCTGTGTGTATCGAACACAATTTGACAGCCAGTCTAACTTCTTCAAGAAAACTTGTGAGTCAGGTTTTAGCCTCCAAGCTCCGGTTTTAATGAATAATGAGTAAAACTGAAAATGATACAAAACATATGTATTCAATATTCAATATCTGAAGAAATATACGATTAAGGCGAGACACTACAGGTGAATAGGGTAAAATTTTTAACAAGCAGATATCACTATGAAACTTCCCCAGTTGATTACTTACATTAATATGAGAAAAAAATGTATTACAAGTTTGCTGTAATTTAATGTTTACATATGCAAATTAGGCATTATCTAATTAAATATGCGCTAATTTGCATACATTTTAAGGCACGAAACCTGAGCATTGGATACAGCCAAGTTCAAAATTATGTTTTCATTGTGTTCAGATATTAGATGGGAAAACATTTACAGAGGATTTATGAATATCTACTTTTGTTATCCTGTAAATCAGAAAATTATGTCACTAGCCCTAAAAATCGTTTTTTCCATGTTTTTAGGCATAAAATGTCATGTAAGTCAGGCTAGGAATAATATATCAACAAACCCCTCTGTAGAAATCTTCGACATATAGTTAGGCATAAGTCTAGAAAGTTTGGTGTATGTAATTAGCTTCTGAAGTGGAGTTTTTTGAGCTCAGAGTGTGGCGAAACTCATTTGAAAAACAGCCTTGAAAGACAGCCAATGATTCCGTTCTCAGCCTAGACTTCGCCTTTGAACTTTCACGATTGGTTACTGATACAAAGGAAGTGTCCATATATGGATCACATAGCGTGATACAGGAAAAACAGAGCTTTCCAACGGTAGTACACATGTTATGTTTTTGGACCCGCGGTCGGCGGGAGTGCATGCAAGGTTAGAATGCTAACTTTTGCTGAATTTAGGAGAAACAGTAGCAGTAGACACAATATAATGAAATAAACACCTAAATGTGTAAATCAGACTTTTTTTGTTGTAGTAGTGTGATAGAATACATGCTAAGGTAACATACTAGCTCAAAATCTCGAAATTGACCAGTGCATGAAAAAACGATGTTTTCACCTGCCGTGTCTCGCCTTAAACAGATGAAAAAGTGTCCATCAGTAGCTGATCAGTAGACAAATAGAAGGCAGCATGGTTTTATCAAATAAAGATAGATTTATCAGAAATTACCAAATAATGTCACTAAATTTACAATCTACTTTAAGTAAGCAATTATTAAACTTACGGACGATGCTTTTCAAAGGCTTTAACATACAGGATGTAGAAAGATGATAATTCAGCAAATAACTCAAAATGTGCTGCTGCTTATCAAGATGGTTGTCCTGGTTGCTATGGCTGTCATAAATCAAACAATACAGCATAGCTGTCATAGCGACTGCACATCAGAAAGAACCACTAGATGGCAGTAAACTGCCTAACTAACTAAAATTGGCAGAGCAGAACATTTAACTTAAAATATGTGTTGTGATGGAAATGACAAAGTGTGGTGGAGATGACATAATGACATATATAGACAAATTTAAGATTTAAATGCATTAAGATTTAAAACAAAAAAAAAATGTGTCCCTGCCATATGTTATGTAATTATGATGGGGTTTTTTCTACTAGGCTAGATTCTTTAGTAGGCCTACTATGAAGCAAATCAACTGTGTTTTCAGGGCAATGTCATTTCCACCACCAAAAACAAAAAAGTAGGCCTAGTAAATATTTTTTAGTTTTTCTTATTTCTTCCAAGGACAAGAAACGGATCATAGTTGAAGAATTACCCTGCAGTGTTACTTTGCATTACATCTAGCAGCTAATGCGAACCATATAGCTTATGGCAGCTATAGGCTACTAATAAAATGTTTAAAAGTGCGCTGCCTGTTTGTGCGTGTCATGTGTTTGATTTCCACCTGCGCGGCCAAAGTAGGCCACACCAGAAAGGGTTAATAAAAGATCTTTGGTAATGCTAAACTATACTGTTTGTCTGTACAGTTTCCACTAAAGTAGTGCAATAACAGGCTGGCTGGCTGGGTGACAGCTCAGACAACAAACTTTAGTTAACTCGCTAAAACATGCAGCTAGCCCGCAAAAGGTCTCTCTTACATAGCCTACACTTTAGCTGAGGTCTGCCTGCTGACGGTAGACGGTACACAAATAAATAAACAAAGTAGGCCTACACCAACATTAAGGCACGTTCTTACCTTTGTGTAGAGGCTATAAGGCTGTCTGATGATGATGGATCATCTCACTGATTGCTTGCAGCTTGCCTGCCTACATCCGGGGTGCGCAGCAGTCCTTGCAAACGGTCTTAGGCCTACGATGTCAAAGTGTATCAATTTACAACTGCCACAATCGATCGTAGACTAGTTCATTCACCATTCACTGGGATTTCCGATTTTTTTATTGGTTTATGTTGGTTTGTGTACGTTATTAGGTTATTTGCCATGTTGATATAAACCTAACCAATGAAGTTGCACGTCTTTATTACGTCAGACGTAATTTCAATCCAATCTTGAAAGAAATGAGTTTGGGGGTCAGTTCTACTCATATACTAAGAGCTAATCTTGTCGAAATAATCAATAACTGGGAAACTAGTTGAGTGAACTTAAAACTTTTGTGGTGCCTGAACAATATGCAGCTTTGAGTACAGCTCTGCAATTTTATTGAGTTTAGAACACTGTTGGGGAATAGGCCTACAGTGAATACGGAACATTTGGATCCTTCAGAGAGGTTTGCTGATTGCGGTCCAAATTGAGCACAGCCCATCCTCTACTACAGCTGTCTACGTCTGTTGTGATTTGGACATTGCATTCCAAATGAAAGGTCCAGCTGGCCTCACCTGCAGTGTGTTGATAACAAGCAGAACATTTGATATTTGCCTCTCCCTGTTACCAGCAGTGTTCTAGCGTTGACCCTGAACCATACCAGCCTCCTCTGTGGCCTAAGCCTTACACCTCCTGTGCTGTGGTTATGAGCTGAAGTTAGCATCACGGCTGCTGATCATAGTTGTGTCAGTATTGACATGAGCATTAAATGGCTGAAAAAATAAATCTGACGTGTCTGCCAGATGCTGATGTGGAGACATTTTGTTTGAAGATAAGTTTGTTTTTGTTGCATTCTGATATTACTGTGAAATATGCACACAACACAGCCTTAACCATGAATGAGAGATGTTTAATTATTTATTGTCTCTTTCATTTTTCATGCATATTAATGTATTTAACATGTGCCTTCCAGATATATCTAACAGCACACTGGATTCTAGATGGATATATTCTCAGATTGATTCTTACAATTTCACATAAGAAATAAGAAGTCTTCCCAGCATGAATATAAAATGGCTTCTTCTTCTTCTCTCTCTCTCTCTCTCTCTCACTCTCTCTCTCTCTCTGTGCTGTCAGATGCATGGTGGAGCTGAAGAATGGTTTCAAATGTAATTATAGATAAGGTTTTAAAATGTTCCTTTCCACCTGAGCAAACACAGTCTCTCTCCCTACCTCTGTGTGGCTTGAGAATGTAAACACTATCCAACTGAGAATCCACCATAAGATAATGGTACACTTGTTTTACAAGACAACATTCTCTTTCAAAGTTCCCCTGGCCATCTCTTGCCTGTCTTATAACCAGATTTCATTACAATGTTGACAACTTTATGGTGTCAGCTTAGTATATATGCATGGTCATTCACTCATCTATCATATGGAACATCATCTCACTTGCAAACATTTGTAGCTTAATCAGCTGGAGACTTTTCCACTAGGATAAAGAGAAGGCCTAGCTGTCTAGTCAAATTGTTTAATGTTTACAAGGTTACCTGTGATTTGGTTAATTGGTGGAGATACTTGACATAAAACACTTAAAAAACAAGAACTCCACACCAGTAAAATAGGGCCATTATTAACGCTCACCGCATGGAAACATTTTACCGCAGCATCATGTGGCAGGGCTTCACCAAGTGGGATCATAAAAGTTCAGGGTACAAGGTGATGTGTTCAAGGGAAGGAACTAGGCCACACAGGCATCCCTGCACCTCTTTGTTTATATCTGCAAAATCTGATGCAGTTGAGGCTCTCAATCCATTACGTTACTCTCAAGTCCTCGCAATAACTCCACCCTATCACCAGCCAGGTTCTATACCTCACTCTGAAAACTCAAGATTGACCAAATATATATGTTGCACATTTGTCCAATTATTGCATGTGTTAAAGCACTGTCGTGGAACACAGTAATCCGCAGAGATATGAGAAAGTCAGCAACTGAGACTTTTAGTTCTTGAACTAGAGCTCTTTATTCTCTCGCCTAAATAACTGCCTTTGGTCTTTGGAAGTCTGTGGGTTTCTGTTCCTCATCAGCTGGGCACTGAGATGATCAGTCTCTCTCTCTCTCTCTCTCTCTCTCTCTCTCTCTCTCTCTCTCTCTCTCTCTCTCTTCCTCTCTCTCTCTCTTTCTCTTCCTCCCTCCCTGTCTGTCTGTCTCTGCGTCACTATCTGATTACACAGAGACACCTCTGCGAGTCTTGACACCTGCGATCGAGGGCCTGTGGGGCGCATCACTCCGTCATAAACAACACGAGACACGGAATCAGACACAGGAGAGGGGGTGGGGGTGGGGAGGCCCACACTCTCCTCATCAATCTGATTGCCACTGACAGCGAGACTATCATCCTCGGCCACCACCCGCACACGCCTCTCCAGGAAGTGACAGTCCTCCAGCCTTCCACCAGGGATCAGCAGTGAGTTCCCGAGCTCAGTGGTAGAGAGAAGGGGTGTGTGTGTGTGTGGGGGGTGTACAGGCTCAACACTGGGTCTCGCTCTGTCTTTCTGGAATCAATATGCAGGCCGTGACTCCAGTGCCTTACTGACAGCCGGCTGTCCTCTTTCAAACCCACCAGGCCCCCCACCCACCCACTCACTCCACCCACTCACACACACACACACACACACACACACACACACACACACAGTAAACACACACAGGCTGTTGCTAAGGTGGATGCACTCATCGATCAATCCACCTGCCCTCTGAGGTGCAGCCTCTGTCTAAAATATAGGGTGTGGCCTGCGCGAAAAGCAACTCATACAGGATCAACAGACCTGGGGGATCATTATCCGATCTACTATTGGCTAATATATAAC
The DNA here is from genome assembly GCF_017589495.1 of Alosa alosa. Lineage (NCBI taxonomy): Eukaryota > Metazoa > Chordata > Actinopteri > Clupeiformes > Clupeidae > Alosa > Alosa alosa. The sequence goes on along the minus strand of NC_063198.1, from coordinate 15,176,993 downwards.
CCATGTAGCTGCCGCACCCAGGAACGTCAATCCTCATATCGGTTTTGTCCCCTATTTCATAGTCAGTGCACGCGCAGACTGCAGAATTGGACATTATCAGAGCCCGTGTTTTTCTGCCTAAGCTGGTCATGAATTCGAAGCACTGTTTGTGCATAATGACTAATCAAGTCATTTATAGATAATGAATGGGGAGCTTGTTTGCTGCTCACTGATGTGTTCATGTCTTGCCGGAGTTAACAGGCACATTAGGCCACAGGATTTAGTCGATGGTTCCCGTGACACTGACATTATGACACCCACACGCATGCACTCCTCTGCACGCTCATGCCTCGTTCTTGGAATATTTTCCATTTAAGGTCTCTGTTTATCACTTTCTTCCATGCTGTCCTTAATATAAATGCACAACCGCACACATACTGTACATGCACACATGCGCAACCAATTCCACAGAAACACACATACATGAACACACATGCATTTTTTTTTAACCTTTTTCACACTTTTTTCATGAATTAGAGAACTCCAGGTTGCCACTTAGTTGCAGAGCCACTCTTATGTCTTCAGGCACACTGTTTCATTTTCAGCTTTTGTGTGTGTGTGTTGAACAAAATCATACTGGTCAAGACACTTGTCTTGGCCTTGAGTTGCTCAACCAACTCAAAAGCATTTGCTCACTGGGCTAATCAAGTATGTTAATATATCTATAGTTTTCTATAATATAGTCAAAATACTATAATACTTCCATACATGGGCGGACTGGCCATCTGGCATACCGGGCATTTTCCCGGTGGGCCGACTCACCTTTTGGGCCGATAGAATAGGCTATAGGCCTATATATAATTTAATCATTTTGGCCAACGATCGGCCCAAATGAAGGACAATCAGCGGCCCATTGGTTACATTTCCATATTGACACTCGACTGATCCAATAACAGCTCACATCAGGCCCCACCCCTCGCATTTTGGCTCAGAGCCAAGATTCTGTGAGCGTCAAAAGTTAATCGAAGTTGCCTACACAAAATTGCGGCGGGTGCCGGTAGTGACAATAGTGCAAAAGTAACACCATGTAGAAGCTTAAAAAATACAATATTGCAAGTAGGCTAGCATATGTCAGCAACATGTTGAAGTTCGTTGAGTTTGAACGAGGATGTAAGCAAGCATACAGAGCAAGGGACAGTGAGCAGGTGGTGGAGCCTACAGTAGTTGAGGCTACATAAGAACTCAGTGGTGGAGCAGGTAGGCTAAGTGTGACATGCCATGCTGACGATGATGATTATGATGACGTATTAATTAATTAATAAATAAACGTAATGATATGGTAATGATAACATAGTAAGGCCGTGCTGTGATTAGGCCTATAATAACAAATAGCGCGACTTAAATGTTCTAAATGAATGACAGTCAGTTGAGCATTGTCTGTCAGTTGAGCATTGTATAGTTTAAATGTAGCCTATTGAATCATTTGAAATGATACTTTGAATTCAAACAGAAACTCTTCTTTAATAATTGCTTGTATAGCCTACTTGAATATGGAGATCATGTGCTCCATGGCTACCTCTGATCAGTCAGAGTGATAGCCAGTGAGGCCTACATCACTTTCAGTGCAGTTGAAAATATATGCATATAAGGGTAATGCAAAGATTTTGTATTTACAGTAATTAAGTGTGCCCGACCGATTTGAGGGCCGCTTGGGCCAAATATGCCAGGGCCGTTTTTTGGTCCCAGTCCACCCCTGCTTCCATATAACTATATACCGGTATACTTCAAAATACGGTTACACTTTACTTGACAGTATCGACATAAGAGTGACATTTTACTCTTATGGTTACGGTTACACTTTACTTGACTTGATACATGACACTGTCATGAACGTGTCATAAACAAGTCATAAACGATTATGACATAACACTTCTGTCATTAAGTTTCATTCGGTTTTTGTCATAACAAGTTAGGATTAGGATTGGGGTTAGGTTTAGGGTTAGGGTTAGGGTTCATGTGTCATGACAGTGTCATGTGTTCATGACAGTCTCATGTCACTCTTATGTCGATACTGTCAAGTAAAGTGTTACCCTCAGTTGTCAAAAAGTTGACAAAAACCGAATGTCACTTAATAACAGAAGTGTTATGTCATAAACATTTATGACTTGTTTATGACATGTTCATGACAGTGTCATGTATCAAGTCAAGTAAAGTGTAACTAAATGAACTCCACGAAATGTCTCTTTACATTTATTTGTTACCATTTCATTGTGGCTTTTGCTGAGAAACAAATAGTTCGCAACACACGCTGAACTTGAATCAAACGTTCTTTAGAACACAGCTGATCAACCGCCTTCACTTTTGAATGAAAATCTGTTGCCATTGACAGCGGTCATTATTTCAGAGGTCCTTAGACGAAAAATAATGACCGGTAGAACTTTGGGAAATCCCATTCAAGTTAATGGAGCGTTCTACTTGCATTGTGAAGAGCCGTATAATAATAAGCCTTAACACACAGAGGTGTTGAGCAAGCCATAGTGTTGCTGTCTAAAAGCATGGGCATTTGTCTGAGATTTCCCTCCATGTCTCCCTTAAAGCTTTATTCCATGTGCAGCTCAGCAGGGCGCCACAGCGTGATACCCGCACCTGCAATTATTTTGGGTTTGTCAGCATGGCGTCAATTTCCGGTGCATGAGGAGGAACATGCTGTTTGTCAAAACTCAAGCCTGCGTCACAGGGGGAAAATGAAAACGAGGATTGAGCGGCCTTCTCAGGGAGCAGCTGCGCCAATTGGTGCTTGGGTGGCATTAGTGTTCTGATCACATAGAACAGATAGATTTGATTGAGTGCTCTTGTGTGAAGGGAGATAAAGCTCTCCTTAATTTAAACTCTCATTCATGTTGGCCAGAGGTGTGGCAACAGTCTCTTCCTTGTTTTACTAATAGCAAGTCTATCTCTCTATGTTTTCCTAGAAAAAAATAACTTTAATTAACTGAAATTATGAAGTAGTAATGACATGAAGCTGTTGAATATTCAGTGTAGAGTGCTGATTTAAATGTGAGTCACCTTTCAAATCTGAGCATGTCTTGTGGCAGCTTTTTGTACTGTGTGTACTAATGCATTGAGGATGATAAAGTGTTGCAATATTGAATGAGGAGTAAAGTATTAAGCTGATGTATGCAAATAGAGAGTTACTGAGCTACTGCGAGGCGGATGTTTGCTCAAAGGGAAGATTCAGATGGGTAGTAGAAGTAGTAGTAGTAGTAGTAGTAATAGTGTGATGGGTAGTAGTAGTAGTAGTAGTAGTAGTAGTAGTAGTAGTGTGATTAGCTCCAGTTGGCTGGTTTGTAATGATGGATGATTAGATGTGATAGTGAGAGAGGTTGAGTGGACTGTTGAGTGGCAGTGGACATAGAGTGGGCTGCTCTCCGTCACTGAGGTGGGCTGCTTTGGTTGCCATTTACTTACGAGGGGTTAAGTAAGCTGCCGTGCGAGGCGGCTGACTCAGAGAGAGCCGAGGAGGCATCGATTTCAATTCCCCTCTCCAGAGCCCAGACGAGAGGTTCTCGACGCAAGCAGGCTTATTTTTCTCCTTTCCCGTCTGAAGAGGACTTTTAAGCACTACCTCACCATTGCCAGCCCCACCCCGGGAGAGACTCCATGTCTGGGTCCACCCCGCCCCCACAACCCCGCACACACACTGCAGTGGCAGGAGACCCCCTGATTGGTGGATCCCTTCTGAATGTAAAAATACCACAACAGAGATTGGAAGGGGGGCGGGGGGGTCTTGCTGTACATGATTCAGGATTTCCAGTCTGGTTGTAGATCATGTTCTCATGGTCAGGGTCTTCCACTGCACTGAGCGATCAGCTGACCCATACCGGTTCATCCCCATGGTGATGTGGCTCTTTGCTCCCCTCTCCCTGAATTCTAAGCAGCCATAAATTGAAGCGGGCCTCCCGGCCCAATTGATTTTTCCTTGGTGGCCTACAGTTGTAAAGTGGGGGGATGGGGCAATATTTATGGCCGGCAGTAAATTACACCTTTACGGGCCATTCTGTGCCCTTTAAGTCAGAATGGGTTGCATAGGGCATGTGTGTGTGTGTGTGTGTGTGTGTGTGTGTGTGTGTGTGTGTGTGTGTGTGTGTGTGTGTGTGTGTGTGTGAGAGAGAGAGAGAGAGAGAGAGTATGTGTGTTGTGTTAATATATGTACAATAAACTTATATGTATGGAGAAAGGCCACAAACGATTAGAAGCAAGTCATCCAGTGTGCTATAAGGAGTGCTTCAGACAAAGTCAATGAAATAGCTTTTTAATGCTAAACTAGTATGGCCCATTTAGACACATTACTGTCTGTGCTCTCATTCTGCTTGTCTGTCTGTGTACTGTAGAATGTTTAAATGTGGGCCCCTAACTAATTAACCGTTAGCCATTTCTTTGCATACAGTAGCCACACAAAATAATGTAAAGATCCTGTATGAATTTGCCAACCATCAGTTTTCACAAAGCAAAATGTCATCTTGAGATGAAGAACATATTATATTAAGGCATTTCCATATTCCATTTCAAAATGTCCTTTTAGTCCTCTCAGGCACTAGAGCAAGAAACCCAATAGCATGTTGATATGGCTAGGATGTTAAAACACAACTATAGGTGGACCAGCACCTTCCCAGCCCTCCTCTTTCTCTTCAGGCACACGTACACACATCAACACTCACACACTCTCTCTCTCTCTCTCACACACACACACTCACACAAACACACAGACACTCACTGTCTCCCAGGCAAACCGTGTCAGGGGAATGTGTGAAAGGTCAGAAGGATTACTGTCTCCCCTCTGACTGTTTCCTCTCCATATCACCACTGATCACTGGTGCAGGAGCCCAGCATGCCACTTACAGCAGTGTGTCCTTTTCTGAATGCCAAGGCCAGCCCATTTACAGCCTTTCATTCACTCTTAGGAAGGCCAGCCCAATTTCCTTTATGGCTCACGGAAGCTGTTTTTATCCAGTGGAATTAAACCAATTTTGCCGGTACGAAGGTATCAACAATCTTGTGTGGTTGTGATCAATCATTTACTACATACTCCAGTTCCGCGGTTTTGCTTGTCAGCACTAAATGTAACTTCTGCTGATAAGAATCAGCTCAGTCATAATTTTTTTTTCTTGTTTGCTTGCTTGTTTTTTCCTTTTTTGTTGTTCCCATGATGTAACCTTGCCTGAACTCAGATGTTAATCATCCTCAGATGTTAATCTTTTCCTTCAGGAGTATCAGACATGCCCACATCCAAAATGTTGTTGTACCCTCACACTATATGTTGATGTGTCCTTAGGCGCCAGCCTGTGGTTTGTCTGTTGTGTGTATGTCCAGTGAGAACTTGCAAGAGCAGCATTCTCACAGGAACCTCTCCACAGCAGTGGCAATTCTAGACATTTTTAACAAGAGCCCTAGTGGGGCACTGATTAATTCAAGCAGGGCTGCCAACTTTTCAAAAAACCTTGGAGTGAGATTTGGTGGGGCCAACCAAAATTTTGCTGCAGAAATTTTTGTTTGGCTCATTCAGCATTATACCGTACAGTAAAAAAAACTTACATCAGTGGTTCTCAGGTGTAGGGACCAGGCATGGACCCAGAATTTTTTTCATTTGTTTGATGTGATTTCCTGTATTCTGGTGCATTTTGGTAGCTTAGAAATCTAGACACACCCTAGCGGCTGCAAATTACAAATTACAAATTACATTTGCTTCCAGGGCTAGTCTAGCAACTCTCCGTTGGCTTGTGAGCTCGCTCCCAGAGTTAAATGAACATTGGTATCAAAGGGATCTAGCCTACTACTAGGGCCATGGGCGTCGGAGGCATTGTGAAAGTGGGTGGGACATTTCAGAGGGGGGGTTGGGGTATGGGGGTCCTCCCCCCTAAAAAATGTTTTGGACTAGATACAATTTCCTGAATTCTGGTACATTTTAACAGGTTATTTAGATACTTCTATATAATAAAATAAAGCCAGCCTACGAAATTAATAAAAAGTAAATCATGCATAATTTAAAAATAACTCAATAGGCTACTTGGCTACGCAATAAGGTTTCCATTACAGCACCGCAGACGTTCAATGAACGCATGAAAGCGGATGGTTTGTTTGAAATCCTGACACTCTTTCAACTACATGGAACGTAATAGTGATCATCAAATACCTCCCCAGATTTCAGTGCCCATCAGTCCCAACATTTAACAATATAATCAAACAGTCCAAAAGTAAATAAAATATCAAACTAAACCGAAAATGTCATGCTTTTGAAGGCCTACCAGTATGCCGCTCCAAGAAAACGCGATGTCTCAAAATAAAAACTCGCATAAGAAATAAAGGGCTGTCTCGAATACAATCCTGCCCCTAAAGGCCTGTACTTTGTCTTAAGACCCCGGCCATAATTTGAGGATTTACAGTATCTAAGTAGACAAACTAGCTTCAGATATCCAACAGAGTAAATACGAGATTGTGCAGTCGCTGTGGTTAGTGACGTGATGCTGTTAATGGGGAGTTTTACATAGCCTAACGTAAACCTATAGGTTATTATTTATTTGGAGTACCTATAAGGCTTTTTACCTTATCAAAAGTGAGGGGGATGACTGACCTCTTCAACACTGCGGGGGATTTGGCACTGTGTGTGACAGAAGAGGAATGAGAAAATGCGTGTAACAAAGAAAATGACAATGAAGCACTAAACAGATGCTGAAAACAGCACTGGTATTTCGCACGGCAAAAGTGTGTGTGTGTGTGTGTGGGGGTCCAAACTAACAATTTAAAAAAAAAAAAGTGTGTGGGTGTTTTGTAAGAATTTAAGAATGTTTGTATATTTTAACTTTTAAATACATCAATCAGGTGCACTTTCAGTAAATTCAGAGGTCAGACTTGCTTATTTTTATAGAAATATTTATGCTGTTTTGCACTTCAGAATTATAACCATGCACACACAGGTGGAATAGTTATGGTGATATTGCAATAAGTTCACAACCACAAAAACATATGCTACATTTCACAGTTCAGAAATGTTCAAAAATGTGTGTACATTTCAGCACTCCATGAAATTATGCAGAAGTGGTCACCTGTGTTATTCAGCTAGTTTATTTAAGATAATATATTGGTCATTGTAATGGCCATAGCCTATAGCCTACATGCTACATGCTATACATGATGTGAATGTTTGCATATGGCTTATGTCAGGCTTTATATCAATTTGTGTCTCGTTATTTGATTTTCTTCATATTTTTTTGCATTAATGTCACTAGGAAGCATGCCAATATAAATGTATTCATGTAATGGGATTGGCTGGAACCTGACAATATAAGAACCATGATAGTGGGATAATCTATGGCTGAGCAATTTACAAAAATGTATGTGCCTACTGCAAATAGTTTACATTAGAATACATTATAATTTCGCCCCAATGAGGCTATGTAGAAATGTGTTGCAATTTCAAAACCGGATTACTCAGGAACCACTTATTGCACAGAGGCTTTATATCATACCTGTCAACACTCCCGTTTTTCCCAAGTTTCTCCCGTATTTCAAGGTCATCTCCCAGCACCCTCCCGTTTTGTTATTTCCAGATCCAGTATAAACACTGACCTTCACTCACATCCTGTGAGTGGAGCTAGGCGGAACGAAATTCATCTGGCGAGAGTCAGGTTAGTTCAACAGAGAAGAATGGGTGAATTTGGACGCTCTTTCTTTCTTGCCGTGCGCTGTCACTTTCTCCACTGCGTAAAAGACTATATTAATTTGCGCTGTGAATGCTAAGATTATTTTGACAGGCCATAGGTTAAATGAAAATCGCTATTAGTCGGATAGTAATAGTCAAGTTTATTTATATAGCACAATTTAAAACATCCTGTGGTTAACCAAAGTGCTCAAAAAAAATAAAAACAGATAAATAAATAGTTAATATAAGACAAAATGAATCAAGACACACACAAACAAAACACAACAGGAAAGCAAAACTAAAATAATATGTACATATATATAGCCTATAATTACATTCCACAATTCATTTAAAAGCCATTAATAGCATAAATTCTTTTAACTTGGCTTCAGAAGCACCAATAGTTGGTGTAGATCTAATGTGAAAAGGGAGGTTGTTTCACAACTTGGGCCCAGCTACTGAAAAAGCACAGTCACCTTTATTTTTTAGACGACTCTGAGGTACTGAGAGCAGTTGTTTATCTGATGACCTCAGAGTTCTGGGAGGGCAGTGAAAGTGTACAAGCTCACTTAGGTATTGGGGAGCTTGTCCATTTAAAGCTTTAAAGACAAAAAGAAGAATTTTGTAATCTACTCTAAATTTCACTGGTAGCCATTGCAGAGATTTCAAAACTGGAGAAATATGTTGTGTCTTTTTAGACTTGGTAAGCAGCCTTGCAGCTGCATTTTGCACCATCTGAAGTCGGGATAGAGTGGACTGAGTGACACCAAAATAAAGGGAGTTACAGTAGTCCAGGCGGGATGAAATAAAGGCATGGATCAATATCTCTAAGTCTTTGAAAGAAAACATCGTTTTGGCTTTACTTAAGATTCTAAGGTGGTAAAAAGATGACTTGACAACAGCATTAATTTGTTTCTCAAATTTAAAATCAGGGTCAAGTAGAAAGCCAAGATTTCTTGCATAAGGTTTTACAAATCTGGCAAAAGACCCTAGTTCACTAATTGCATTATTTGCAGCTTCATGTGAACCAAAAAATAGAATTTCTGTTTTAGATTCATTCAGTTTAAAAAAATTGGTTGACATCCATTGTTTAATCTCTTTTAGGCAATCAAGCAACGGGTTTAGAGCACCAGAGGAACCACATTTAAATGGGAGATACAGTTGTGTATCATCCGCATAGCAATGATAGGATATACCGTGCTTTTTCATAATTTGACTGAGTGGCAACATGTTTAGTGAGAATAAAATACAACTAAGCACTGATCCCTGTGGAACACCATAAGATAAGGGGGCAGATGAAGATGAAGTATCATTGAAAGAAACTGAAAAGGTTCTTCCCTCTAAGAAGGAGGCAAACCATTTCAGTGCAGTTCCTGAAATTCCAACCCAGTGCTCAAGGCGCTCTAAAAGAATGCAGTGATCTACAGTGTCAAAGGCGGCGCTAAGATCTAGCAGCATAAGTAATGCACAGTTCTTTGCATCCACTGATAGTAACAAGTCGTTAGTGACTTTAATTAAAGCAGATTCCGTGGTTGTGTTTAGGTCGAATCCAGACTGGAAGATGTCTAACATCTCATTCTCTGATAGAAAGGATTGGAGTTGTTGAAAGACAACCTTTTCTAGGATTTTAGAAAGAAAGGGCAATTTTGAGATGGGTCTATAATTGTTTAAGTCAGTGTCATCAAGCTCTGGCTTTTTAAGCAGGATGCAAATAATATTGAAAGAAGGGGCCACCAAGGTCACAGTAGCCTGTAAACCTCCGATTTTCAAACCTTGATTAGGGCAGTATTATCATTAAACGCTTTTAGGCCCACAGTTAACACTTAATGACCTAGCAAATGTTGGCTGGGTAGGCTAGGTAAAATAAGCAGGTAGGAAAATTAGTCTAGGATGACGTGATTCAACAGACGTAACTTGTGTCGATAAATAGGCACTGGCAGATGCGATAGGTAAATAGATATCTTTGCGTGTTAGCACAAGCAGTAGTTTTATCAGTAGTCATGTATAGGCAAGCCTGTTTGCCACTTTCCGACGTCTGTCTGACACTTCAAACTAGCACTGCAAATGCATCAAGAAAGGTCCTGCCTTAGACCGTCATAATGGCCAACTGTGCTAAAAACGTGACTTGTTTTTTCTGTTTTTAAGGCATGACTCTTGCCCTTATTTAGACTTTGTCCTGTTTTACGCCCTCCACAGCAAGGGTGTGGTGCTGATATCAAACAGAATTCAGTCGGAAGACACCCAAAAAAGAGATCCTCTTACTGTTGAAGTGTTTGTTTGTGTCCAAATTCACACACAAAAGCCTGACTGTTGACACAAACCCTGATCCCACCTCCCCCTCTCTCTCTGTAGTCCAGTGAGAATCAGCTGACCCGATCCTCCCTAATAGCCACACTGCACACTTATCAATCACCTTCAGCTACATGACAAAGTAAGGGGCACGGTGCTTTTGTGAGACAACATTCCCACTGCTGCTATCAAGGGTCACTCAGGTGCAGGAGTGCAGGAGAGTGCAGGAGAATGAGGCAATAACTTCCATTGCTTTCTACAATGCCAATAATTCCATAGCAAAAAATAAGACCAATAATTCCATGTGTACCTTGTCATTGCAGAAATTATTTGCTTTTCAACATAAAGAGGTGAGACCATATTCAACATTCAAGCAGAGAAGCCTAATAGCCTATATAGACCTAAACAAAAAATGACTAGAAAATATGGTATATAAATGTTAAATTAAGTGTACATAAAAAACATATTCATTAACAGCTGTGGTTCTTGAAGTCATGAAATCATGTGACTCCTGTGACATTTATGAGCATGCCTCTGCATAACACAGTGTGACAGCTATCAATAGGAAGCATTTGAGGAAGCAGATGTGATTTGTTTTTTCTCAACTTTGCAGCTTTCATTTTTAGGTCATTTTCCATTGCACGAAATATCATAACTTACTCTCTCACACTTTCCTCCATGATTAAGCCTGCCATTTTGTTAAACTCTTTCAATGTATTTGTTTGCCAATGAGCTGGCAATATGTAGCTGTAAAAAATTAATCATAGCCCATCTATTATTAACACGCACACAGTTAATTATAGATGGACATGTAATAGTGAGGGGCTAATGAAATTGTGTCATGGTGATAATTAATAAGGGCTGTCGGTCTTTATGCCTGTGTCCACCTACCATGTCAATCTGTCAGAGCTCAAGGGAGTCCTCTCACCTGCCATAGGCCCACTAGCATTTTCACAGCTTCCCTCTCTCTCTCTCTTCTCTCTCTTTCTCACTCTCTCTCTCTCCCTTTATCACTCCCTGTCATTCACTCGCATTCCCCAGACATATCACTCTGGGGAGTCACTCAGTATTTTTTATTACTGAATTTATGCAAATGTGTTCAGGGTTCAGGGTTCACTCCTGCTTGTTCTGAGAGACGCAGTCCCCATTGTAACTTTGTAGTGACTGCTGTCGCCACTGCTCTGTACTGCAAAGGGCCTATATGCCATCTATATCTTAAATGTGAAACAGAGCGTGGCCATGCTGGATATTGCCCGATAGGACTCAGGGGCTGCTTCCCGCAGAGGGCTGTGAGGTTTTCCTTTCTCTGTCAAGAGTTTCTCATTTCTCACTGGACCCCCACCCCCTGGGTCCACCATTCTCACCCCAGTCCAACTGCACTGCAGATGCCGGCGACTAACAGGCTGCGACCTGTTGGGAGGCTGCATAAATAAGGGTGAACATCGCAGCAGCAGCAGCAGCACACTCGTTGGTGCCATTTGGGGACTTTTATCAGTCATATCGATGCTCATTAGTCCTACTCTTTCATATTGTGTTCCCTCCCTCAGTCATTCTCTCTCTCTCTCTCTCTCTCTCTCTCTCTCTCTCTCTCTCTCTCTCTCTCTCTCTCTCTCTCTCTCTCTGCACTACTTCACACAGCCTGTGCGGCTGTGAATGTGGCAGCAAATCAATGATGTAAATGCTCGAGAGAGGAATATGGATTTCCTATGGAGGCTGCCACTGGTAAATAAATAAATATAGAGACACGTAAAATGACGTAAAATATAAGAAGGATATTACAAGCAGGATTTTATTTAATTCCTAATTTTATTTAATTCCTAATCTGCATATTTTTTGTTATGTGGCCCATATCTCTTCTACCTGACTGTTAGTGTTGTATCTGTGTTTAACATATGTGTCTGTAGGATGCATAATGTGAGGTATAGATCCATTACAGGTCTACAGGTTGAATGCACTGATGGGGTCAGATCATCACCAATGCCTGATGTTGTATGGCTTGACCTGAGGGACATTGATATATTGGGCTGCAATAGATTAAGTAAAGTAACCTTTTTGGAAAAATTGAAATTTTCATTGAAGTTAAATGTTCCTTTAGGACAAGGCTTAATCTATGTATGTAAAACCGACCCATGCTGTACATAACTGTTGAATTTCCAGGAAAGGTAAATAATAAAATCTACAACCTACCAACCCAGTACCGAAAATGGCATCAAGCTAAAGGAATAGTTGGACCAAAATCAACTCAACTTCCATTTTTAACAGCTTCCATTTAATCAGTCTTCCAGTATATTTCTGTTTCATTATTGTACAGTACAGTATTGAACATACAGTATTGTATGTTTCACAAGCAAAAAAGATTGTCAGGATTCTTCTAGTTACCTACAGATGATGTAAAAAAGACACAAGAGAAGGTAGAAAGGTATAAGTACAGTACTCTGGTCTATGAATGTAAATGCAAATGTCTAGCTGAGGTCAGAAATAAAAAATAATACAGACATGATATAAATTGCCATATCTTGAAAAAAAGTCTTCTGACAGAGGGAACCAACAAACAAATATTCATCAAGAAGGCTCAGATGATCGTTTCAAACCTCTGTTCTATGTAGGAACATACATAGAACAGGGATGGGTGTGGTGTTACTGTGATCAGTGTAATTATCTGTGAAGATTAAGTCTGTTACAGTCAGTTATGGCTGGCAGGCACAGCAGTGAAACACATGGTGGGAATTTAGGAAAATGGAGGATCATGTTGGTAGTAGTACAATAAATGTCTGTGGCTCAGATAGATTGACTTAGCTGCCTCTTATTCACTGTCTCATAACATCACCCTGTGCAACAGAGAGTCTGGATTTGTCACATGGTTCCCAGTGATGCCATTTTCGGTTCAGAATCCATGTTTGTCTCTGTTCTGTCCCTGCCATGATGCCAAATACAGTGCTGCTGCCAGGAAACTGTGCTTGAGTCAGCAACACTGAAGGGAAGATGGAGTGTAGCTCTCTCTCTCTCTCTCTCTGTTTTTCTCTCTCTCTGTTTCTCTTTCTCTCTCTAGGGTGTGGGACTAGTGCCAAAGCTGTCACCAGTGACGACAGGGAGGAGCTGTTGGGATTCCCTGCTAGGTCAGACAAGACAGAGAAAGAGCAAGAGAGAGAGAGAGAGAATATAGTATGGAACAGGGAAAGGGAGATAAGGTAATTCTTTACACTAAGTCCAGAGATTAATTCCATGGGAGAATTACTTTTTGGAGGGAGGTTTGCAGAGATAAAGGAGGAAGCTACTACATCGCAGGAATAGAACTGACCCACTTATTTATGTGTAATTTGGACCCTAGGTGTGTGGCTCATTTGGAGGAGAGCGTCTCTCCATTAATTGGGGAATGGGCTGGCTGGGAAGAACTGGAGTAGGTCTGCACCTAATACAACCATACCATAATATAACAATGTTATATTTTTACTTGGCTGCAGAACAAAGGGTCATTATGAAACTTGCTTTAGGGCTAGTTAATAATAATATAATAATAATAATAATAATAATAATAATAATAATAATAATAATAATAATAATAAAAGTGTGATCAGTTTATGATTTATTTTGTGAAATATGTATTCTGTTAAGATGATGTTGAAAATGCAGTTGAATGTAGCTTGCTGGCTAGCTTTCTATTGCTCAAAAGACTGTAATGACACATTCCAAGTTGTAGCATTTGCTGTTTCACCCCTGCCATTTGAAGCATTGCAACTGACTGACATTCTGGATGGTCTCTAGTACTTTCAGGCATTTACTACATGGAATTAGTCAGGACGAATATATTGCCTGCTATTTGCACACTTTGTTCAAATGTATTAGCTACTTAATCCCTTTAAATGTGTTTCATAATAACATAAAGAGATATTTGATGGGAAGTATTTTATTTGTTAACAAGCCTGCTAGTTATGCCCTTGCAATAATAAATGATAGAGTTTTTCTTTGATAGTATTTATGTGAACAAACTGTGACGAGAAGCCACACTGATTCTGAGAGGCTAACTGATTAGCCTTTGATGGGGTCATGTAGACGGTGTTGTGTAATATTACTTAGTGGTCTGATAAAAGATTGGCAATTTGTGGTCTGATAAAAGATTGGCAATTTGGCTTCACAATTTAGCTTCAGAACTTCCCACTATAATACATAAAGAAGTGTTGTATGTGTGTCTTTATTATTGGGCTTGAAAAGGATTGGAGCATCCATGGGAGAGATGGCTCAGATACTGCACTGCTCACCCAAACTGTCAGTGGTCCCCCACTGTGGCATCAGCTGAGGAACCCAGCTGCGAAAAGACCTGGAAATCTATAGAAATGGGATTATGTGTACTTGGAGAAATTTCTCTGATTCGGCTCCAGGATCACGCACACACAAACACACACACACACACACACACACACACACACACACACACACACAGATAGATACAGAGTAAGAGAGAGAGAGAGAGAGAGAGAGAGAGAGATGTGTGAAAATTGACTAGCCAACCAGCTGTTCGTCCTATAGCCATCAACAATATAGTCTATTCATTCCTAGGTCTCCAGTCTCCCACTTGAACCTTTAAACTGCCTTCACTTGGTGAGCTACAGATTATCTTATCGTGTTTTTGCAGGGTGACTTTGTGAGCGATGGATCATTTTCCTTGTGGAGAGTTTTACAGAGCCAATGAGATTGTCTCAGCAAAGATAAACTGAAGCCTGAATATAGGGAGAGAATGTGTCTTTTAAATATGACATAGAATAATATTGTTGCAATAACAAACAGCGCTCTTTACAGGCATTCATTCTCAACATGGATGTGTAGAGATCCTAGGACCATCACTATGTTGTCTACACTGGTTCATCTGAAATGGCATGCAGTTTGTAGCTGTTTGTATGGTTGCTAGGTGTCCACTAGTATACCGGTAGTCTAGTTGTTGTGTGACAGACAGTTAATGTGTGTTTATGTGTGTATGTTCTCTTTCTTGTCCATGTGCACATGTGTGACAACTACTCTGAGTGAAGTATACATTTTTATCTAAATTCAATCCATGACCAATTTCAAATACAGTAAACTGGCAAATTTATCTGCATATGACTGAAGGTGGAAAACATATACCGTAATAATCATGTACAGTCACATTTTTCTCATCGGTTCATCTTAATATCCCAGTGATTGATGGGGACTGTCCCTTGAGTTTGACAGCTGTGTTGTGGTTTCTAACAAGCTGAGAAGGAATTGAGCACATAAGAAATTTGCTGTGTTAAACTGGCAGTGAGTTGGATACACATCTGTGTCGCCACATGTTCAAACGGGTTAATCACAGCTATTGATTGGCATTTAGCTGAAAAGCTAAGTAGAACACTTTCAATAGATCCCAGGCAATCAACAAAAGCAACACGTACATGATTCCCATGGAAAACAAATTACTACAGTTTCAGCTGTAATTGTAATTACAGTAATAAATATAGCCGCAAGCGGCAATGGCGGGCCCGAGCACCTGTGGGCCGCAACCCGTGACATGTCGGAATCCAACAAAGCACCGACATGGTGCATTTGTGAAATGTACATATTTGATGCGTCTGCTATTTGTTTTTGTATTTTATTTTCTGCCACATGTACTTGCTTGGCCAGGCGCAATGCAAGGCAGGCCCATTGGGTGTAGAGGTGGGTCGGTCGGGAACGAACTAGTTCCTTTGAACGGGTCTTTAAAATGAACGACTTGAACTGGTTCGCCTTTCCAGTTCTTGTTCGTTCTTTCGTTCGTCGCTGAATCACACTGACCTAGTGCTGCTGTGAATGCTTATGGCCCAGCTTCCTAAGGTGAGAGCCAAACCAATCGTATGCTGTTGTCTGTATTGTTTCTAAAACGTTCTCATCGAATTAGCCAATGAGGGGCATGAAAGCATAGCAACCGTTTCCATGAAAAAAAACAAATGGGTTATAGTGAGACTAGTGGGAGAGCATACGATAAAAAATAACGATAATGGTTTACATTAAAAACTCCATTTTGCATTTCAATATTGGCATTTACATTTAAATATCTGTCTAATGGTAAATGCATGCTGTCTTTGTATTTTCTGTGGCATGCCAGGTTAATAAATGTCTCTTCAATCTGTCTCGTTCGTTCGTTCGTTCTCACGCCAAGACCCCCCACCTGTTTTACTTCGGTCTGTCGTTCTCGTTACTTCAGTCACTCGTCCTTGGCAGAGTGAAGCAGAAGAAGCAGAGTGATTATGGCTCTAGCTTAGGCAAAATGGGGACTTGAAACCTTTTCATCAATTTAATCTTTCTGCCAAGCCTTTAAACATGTTTGTCGGCATAGCCTACTGGGTCTTTGTTCCTTTATGAATGAGCACATTTTTAAAAAAGAAATTAGCTGATCTAGCCGTAGTCTACTCTATTTACCTTCAATATGTCAATGTAATGTAAGGTGAATGAACACATTAGCTAGGCCTACTGCTGTTTTGTCTAAAAGTACACATAATCATGAAGTTGCAGCTATATTTGCCGCTACAATTACAGTGTTGTGTTGACCGTTTTCACAAACGAGGAGCTGAGAACCTGCATTCCATGATTCACTGCTGAACTACGTTGTAGGCTACCGGAAATGCGAATGAACGAAAGAACGAACGATTCAGAACGAATCATCTTGGCGAACTGAACGACGCGAACTGTGTCATGAGAACGAACAACAAAATCCACCTCTAATTGGGTGTCATCATAACCATATTAACCTGAGAAATTTCAGACCATTCATTTTAAGCAAAGAACATTTCTGATACACTTTTTGGTTGGCCAGATGGTGGAAATTAGACATATGAATATCATCACAATAATGATATCCAAAATTTGTGTAAACTTTCAGATCAATCACTTAAGGCATTGTCCATTTCTGGCACATTTCCTACTTGACCAGGTGGTGGCGCTATGCCAGGCAGGCCCATTGGGTGTCTGGATATCATCATAATCATAATATCTATTAACCTGAGAAGTTTCAGACCATTTATTCAAAGCATAGAGCATTTCTGGCACATTTCCGGCTTGGCCAGATGATGGCACTATGCTAGGCCTGTGAATTATGCATGTGATTATCATCACAATAATGATATCCAATATTTTATAAAGTTTTAGATCAATCACTTAAGGCATTGTCCATTTCTAGCACATTTCCTGCTTGGCCAGGTGGTGGCGCTATGCCAGGCAGGCCCATTGGGTGTCTGGATATAATCATAATCATTATATCTATTAACCTGAGAAGTTTCAGACCATTCATTCAATGCACTGTGATTTATGACACATTTCCTCTTTATGTGGTGAGATATTAAAATCATATCAAATATTAACATATCAAAAATCCCTTCACAATTGAACATCAGCGACATCTTGGCATAATGTTTGCCAAATTTCCCATGAATCTGACAAACCGTCTAGGAGCAGTATGTTAAAATTGATCATGTGACATCAGTGTAATTGTCATTCTTTCTGTTGCCAGTTGGTGGCGCTATGCCAAACATGCATTATGGGCATGTGAATATTATCATTAACATGGTCTTTAATGACCTGTGAAATTTAAAACATTTCAAGCCATGCATGGTGAATTATGACACATTTATTGTTTATGTGGAAGGGTATTACAATTAATAATTTCGCCATTTCGTCAAATTACAACATATAAAAAAAAAAAGCTTCACATTTTAGCTTGATATATCTGTAACTGTAGTAGGCCCATAGCAGGGACACCAACAAATGCATGGCTGTCTCCCACTGAAGCTAATTATTAACTCGTGAGGGAGTGAGCCGACAGATACACCAAAGACATTAAATCACTCCCTCGCTCGCTCCCTCACTCGCTCACTCACTCACTCACCCTCAAGATGTGCTTATATAAGAGCAATCATGTATGACTCTAGCGTGTGACAACTGGATCGTCATGAGACATTCTGGACTGCGGCTGATTCTCGGCATGCCATGATCCCTTTCTACACGCAAGCGACCTTGGTTTAGCTCTGCAGCTGTTTACATGGGGGACTGCAAGCACTACATTTTTTAAACATCTGCATGTCTAATGAAATTCAGTTTTGCTCTTGAATCATGTGATCGGCAGTGTGGGATTTTCAAACACATACAAAACTTTGCTCAACATTTTTTTTTATTCTAACTAGGGTTCAAAAAAGTAGTTCGAATAAGTATGGGTCAGGATGCCAAACCAGCTCTAGAAATATATTTAAAAATATATTGAAAAAAAAACATATACCGACCCACACAGCAAGGCTACACTCAGAGAGGTGACCACAAGTATACAAAACAGAAGACTGTGGACACAAGCCCTTCCTGGGATGGCCACTGCCTTCCTAAACCTGCTGAAGAGCATCACTGTCCATTCTACCAAGCCCCACTGCCATCCTACATGTATATTGATCCCCACCGGCTAGTTGTCATATCCCGGCCATGACACTTGACCTCTGCAACCTTGGTGACCTATCCAAGGCAGCACTCAATTCATCGTCATCTCCTCCACTCGTTGGACATCCATCTTACTGAGGATCACTCCTTCCTGCTCCACTAGTGGAGATCACCCTGCTTACACTCTGCATCTCCAAAATAGAGGGAAGGTGTCTTTTAAGCTCTGTTACTCTGACTTGAGAAATAAGATGACATCTGTTAATGGGTCACACCTCCACCTCCAACCCCACATTATCTGTAAACAAGGTTATAGCTGCCACATTTACAGAACAGAACAACAGCCTAAAGCCAATCTCTGGGATTTCTGATGGACTCAAATGCTGTAATGTGTCACTTTCATTACATTCAAGGTTACTACTTACCTACTGAACTGCTGTGGAGAGAAGATAATTCCAAATGGCAATCATATAAAAAGAGCCATTTCATTTAATTTAATCTAATTTAATGTATAAAGAAAACATACATAAATCAACAATTCTGTAAATGTGTGGTAGCCAGCTGGCTAATTTTCAACCGCAGTACTTTGGCTAAATGGTTTAACCGGTTGACTTGGCCAGTGCTACAGGTAATTGCCTACAGAGAGCCGCTCAGACAGTGGCAGAAGTGCCGTTCGTCATAAATAGATAGATAGATACTTTATTGATCCCCAGGGGAAATTCAAGACGTCATGTTCGTCACTGCGCTTGCAGTGACAGGGCTGACCCTGTGTGTTCAGTATGCAGGTGGTAAGGTGCTCTACAGTATGAGGTGTGTCATGGTGGTAGTGCAAATAAGTGCAACAGTGCAGGGATAAAGTCTAGAGACCAGCAATAAATATGGACAATAGATAAGAAAAATGTAAGCATATTAATATAAGAATAATAGCAGCAGTGCAAGGATAGGTTTGAAGTAATAGGGTATCAAGTAATGGTCAAGTATGAAGTTAGACCACAGTCTAGACAGGGGGATGGAGGGAGGGGTTGTTCATGTGGGCTAATATAGCCAGCAGTAACACAGTGGGCCAGTGGATAGTCAGTACACAACATTGTTATAGGAGGTCATGGAAGTATAGAAGAGGGTGGAGAGGCAGATAGACTATGCAGAGAAGTCTATCTTTCCTCTTCCCTTTAGTGAAGCATTGAAGAGTTGCATGGCCCTGGCGACAAATGACTTCCAGAGCCTGTCAGTTGTGCATGGCAGTGAGCCGCGTCTCCAACTGGTCTCCAACTGGTGCAATGGCTCTTGTCCAAAATGCTTAATTTGATAGGGTGTCTGATGGATGCACTGGCCTGTCCATGGCATGTTCCTCCCCAGCATTGTCGCAACAAACAGACTGATCCAGAGGAGCTTTGTTCCGCGAGGGTCTTTTTGTCTGATATTTAAGTGATGCACTTGGTCAGCTTAGACCTTACCACCACCATGTCCTTGGTCTTAGCAGTGTTGAGTTGTAGGTGGTCCTCCTCCAGGTGAGGGGGGAGTGTGAGTTGGGCAGGCAAGCAAGCAAGAGCAGTTTCTGAGTCAGCAGGGAATGGTGGACAGACCCCAGCATACCATAGGACAGTCAAACCTGTTGTAGAAGTGGTTCAATTGGTTCGTGTCCAGACTTTTATTGAACAGCAAAGACAGAAATGCAGTTTGGCGCCTAAACCATCCAAAAAGGTAGAAAAGTGCAATGTGATATACAAAGTATAGGCAGTAGTATACAGTTGAAGAGAAGGTGGTTTAGAGTTTTAAATATAAATATGTCCAGTGTAAACAGTTACCTTATAAGAGCAGAATAAACATGGCTATGGAACAACTTGAACAACATGAGAGTCTCATTTGATACTGTATGCTGTTTGTAACAGTGACTTATTGCCCATGGCAGGTTAAATGATTGAAAAAGACATGTTGAAAACAAATGTCATTTCATGTATTTCAGGCATATACTAGATGGCTATTGCCAAGGCTAGGAAAAGACCAAACTACCAAAATGATTTTTATTATCAAAATTTTCTATAGGCCTTTATTTGCTGTACTGACTAGACATTATTGAACAAAAAATTCATCTGTATTTCAGTATCTAAGTGACCTTTGCAGGTTTTTGGGATGTCTGCTATGAATGGACAAATGTTGTTAAGGAGCTGTCTAACTTGTATCTTACCCATTACATCGGCACTAAAGAAGTCCTGATGAAAACTAGATCTGTGAAGGCATGGCAAGGAAGACCATTATCATCATCGTCTTCATCATCATTAATACTATTGGCCTACTGTTGCTGTTGTTGTACTTATGATGTAGGCGTACCACTAGAATAATTAAAAACAATGACTTTCCATATCATCATGAATAACTTAATAACATTCCATATAGTTTAATCACCACGCATTGTGTTGGCTGTTTATTCATTAGGTCTATTACATTGAAGCGTTGTTTGTCTTCAGTTAAACTTTCTCTTTAGTCCACCTTAAATGACTTCCCAAACTAGTCCCTCCCTCTCCTCGCAGCTTGCTTACCGTCCTGCCACTCGGTCATCGCGAACAATCCCCTTTCGTTTTCGAAGCACGGCGATGGCTCGTAGGAACAGCATCCGAAGACATTTTCGCGGACCCCTGGGGTGGTAGCGATTCACCATACTCTTACCGCGTTTCTTTTAGGACAAGGGGAACACATTCTCATCTGTAGACTACGGGGCAGAATAAGTTATCACTTGGATCTCCGTGTTCTCAGACCTACATCCTGGTCCTCTTAGTGAATATGTTTTATCTTTTTTTCGGAAAGTAAAGACTGTTTGGATTGTTTTGCCTCACTTTTTGCCTGCTGTACTTGTCAGTAACAAGTTATGTAATATCTCCATTCAACTTTAGGCCATATTTAATTCACAAAAAGCCTTTTAGAGGGGGAAATTGATTATATTAGATTTTCTGAACTGATTTTCCGTCTCTGCAGTCATGTTGTCAAGTTAGATTCCATATGCAGAGAAAACAAGGGCGACTTGATCATATAACGTTATCTCTAAACATAAACAAAACATTATCTTGAAGAAAGCCTCGATCTTTCTGCAGCTCAGTTGATGTTGCTCTAGCAGCCTAGGAGACGTCATAGGTCCAGACTGGAGGGTGCAACAGGGATTCCGCTCAGGCAGGAAAGGGGATTTCTTCTACCGCCCAAGACTCGGGGTTAGAATGTATTGATTGCCAGATTTGAAGAGGCAAAACCACTTGGACTGACTGATTTCCAGCTGCTTGGGAGCTGCGGCGTCATCTCATCTGAACGGTATGCTCTTATTCCTTTTCCATTTGACTTTGCTCGTTCTAACCAGGTGTGTGCTTGTCTGTGTTTATGTGTGTAAGTCCTTGTGAAGGCTATTCGTGCGTTTGTTTGTGAGCATTTTCTTCCGTCACCGCACTCATTTATTGCTTTGCGTGTCGTTCTGAACTAATCTAAATCATGTTTGTCTTAATACTTGAGGAGATGGACCGTCGAATTCGCTCATTCAATTCTTTGTAGTGGTTATTCTGATTGAGACCAGGTGGAATGCCGCCGCTCAAAAAAAAAAAGTCATACATTCGTTACAACAACCTGTTTTTCCTGCCTCTCATACCAGGAAAACCAGAAGACATTCAAGAGTAGCCCCACTGGTGTCACGCCATGATAGTATAGGGCGAGTCAATACGCAGAGATGAACGCTGTCTTACTCCGAATGGAAGCATTGATGGTAGCCTACTGCATGCTTATTACCATGAATGAGTAAAAAGTAGATTTTATTTCAGGAAAACCAAACTAAGCTACTAGGTAGTCACATTGTTTCTCTCGCATATTTTAAGTAGCTGGGTGATCAGAAGATCTCTGCAAACCGAATGTTGTTAACGTGACGAGAGAAGTGATCCTCGTTTAATTAAGTGGCTGATTGCAGTAAAAATCCATTCTTCTGACGTCACATGAAAGGGGTGGAAAGGGGCGTAATCAAGACGCACAGGCACTTTGTTCTGTTTCTAATGTTGAGCCAATAGCGCAGAAAGTTTACAGCGCTTCACAATGCATCACTTGGATAGATCTGTTTCCTCTCGGCGAAGTTGTCGGTGTTAGTGTACAACGCGGTAGCTTTATGCTTTTATAAAGCTGATCAAATATCGCCCATAGGAAAATGCTTGAGCAATCTGAACAAAACCCCTCTGTTTGAACACTCACTGTGTAGCCATGTTGCGCCTCGCCCGTGAACTGGGTGTGCGCTCGCACTGTTGTTTTTAAAGGGGATTCCTTTGACGAAAGCACAAGCCTGTTGCAACATTCATTGAAACAGCTGCCTTAGGCTTTGGTGGGCAATGCACACAACGTCAAAACCAGTTGAGATTAAAATAAACTTGTCCGCTTCCATGGATGCTGACCATTAGCCTATGTGATGTTAACCAGTGCATCATTTACAAAAAAAAAACATTTTAGCGTCGCAAGAATGAGATGTGTGTGCCACTGCCGAATGGCTGAACATAACCTGATATAAAGCGGCTACTGTTTCCTTAAGGTTTGCTGATGTTGCCATGACTAGCCATGGCTATTGCAGTGTGATAAATGACTGAATGTTTGGCTTCAATTCGGAAGCCCCTGTTAATGCCAGTTTTGTCCCGTTTTCCCCTGCCATGGAGAATTCGATTAATTCAAACATCGAGTACACGGCCTGCATTTTTTGCTGAAATATGGACTAGCAATAAATTGATGAAATACACAATGAAAAGGGCACAGATCACACAGATATTAAGAAAATGCAAATTAAGCTACGCCATTATTACTAAAGTTGAGGGATTTCATAGCATTAGCCTAAATGGAATTAGATCATAATATCCATTAATTGTAGTCAGTGAATGAAAAGCACTCTGCTATCAGTGATGGAATTATTTTGGTTAATTTCCGAGCATTGTTCCCATTTAATTCATTTGGTTGCATTGTACTAGCTAAGGCACGGATACTGAGGAAGTTCAGATAAAATTAGATCTGCAGATCTACAACAAACAACACAAACATCCATTTCAAATATCATAGTGTGGGGGACACTGCCCAGCAGCCTGATCAGCTTGCCCAGCGCTGTTCAAGACTCAACCCAGGGAGCTCCATCTGAAGACCGCCACTAGGTCCTCTTCTCCTGAGATCGTGCTCGTTTTGAGCAGGGGGTGCCTCCCTCCTTCTCTCCAACACTGCTGCAGACTGATGCCATGTTCTGTTGTGCATATCAAGCTGTGTTTACTTTGTCGGCATCTGTTCTCTCTAATTAAGAGACTGCGCTCTGATCAGCTCTGCCCCATTTTGTTAATAGAGCTTAACTTTGCAGAGGAAAAGATTCAAGCTGGCCTCGGAAAGCCTCCCCTTCCTCACGGTGCGCCTCTGCCAGAAATGGCTGTGGCGGCGGTGGGATGCGGTAGAGAGGGAGGCTGCTATATAGGATTCTGAACACAGCACGGTACCTCAGCTGAATAAGACATGCCCGCGTGGTCAATTTGAGAAGTCCCGAACAGATGGGAGAGCAACACAAACAGCAGACTTGTTCAGCTTTTCTACCACACACCTGATGCATGACTCGGAATTGAAGCATTGCATCTGAATAAAAAACACACCCTATGCTTATGTGTATCAAAGCACAGCCTTTCATTATTAAGGAATTATATAGCGATGTACACCCTCAGGGCATACTGCTACAGTTACACTGGGTGTATAGCTGTGATGAGACTATTATTGAGAATGCATTGCTGCAGCTATATTATAATTTATCATTGTTTGTCATTCAGACACGATGCACAGCCATTCACCCAACTGTTGGCAGTTGTCACATTAATTTCTATGCAGGCCCCATTTGGTTCTAAGTAGCCTCAGGTAATATGTAAATAATAGTTACTTTATTAACTAGTAGCCTACTCTCCTATTCTGATATAAGTACAGGCTATTATCAGCACATATATACACAGTAGAGTTACTTGGAGGATCTGCGCATCAGATAGTATTTGGCTTTGCTGTACCTCTGAGAATCGTCATGAGTCCATTTCCAATGAGGCAATGAATGAGCCATCAGCTTCATTCCCTGGGGCTATAGGAAACTACTTCTATACA
The DNA here is from genome assembly GCF_017589495.1 of Alosa alosa. Lineage (NCBI taxonomy): Eukaryota > Metazoa > Chordata > Actinopteri > Clupeiformes > Clupeidae > Alosa > Alosa alosa. Next base: position 15,152,512 of record NC_063198.1, on the reverse strand, counting down.
AACCATCCACTTTCATCATGATAACCTTTGGCCCTGAAAAATCGAATGTAATATGTTTTTTATACTACCAGTTTCTTTCATGTAAAGGTACAGAGGTAGGCTTAACATGTGTTGTAGGGAGATTTCTGGATTTCTTTCTTATTTTGTTACCTATAAAGAGCCCTTGTGGTTTTTGATTTAATACACATTAAAATATAAACAGTTTCAAGTTGTTTGCATCAGTCAGACTACTCTTAAGGAAACCCTCTGAGGCAGAATGTGTTAGGATAAAAAAAGTGCAGAGATAGATGTTTGGAGACAGACAGGCTTTGTATTAGTACAACTGGAGCAGATGACATCCTTCATCTTCCCTCCTCAGAGCTTGCAATCATCCATGTATTTAAAGGAAATCAGGGCCGAAGGTGCCGTGAAAGTTTCCACAATTTGATTCTGCTGTCGACAGGTCAAGACAAATTAGCATGCAAAGGTGCGGGTTGGCAGATTGATGTAAGCCATTGTTTATTTTCAACAGTTCTTTCTGCTGAGCTTTGTGTTGATCTGGGGCCAGAGCAGCCTACGTCACAGACTTACTGGGATATTTGCTGGAAATTGAGGTCGTCGTGTCGTGAGTGCTCTCTGTACTGCAAACTGTACTGTAAAGTGGCAGTCTCAGTGGTGCTAAAAATGGACCGGCATCACTGGAGATTCCTGAGTGAAATGGCCCACAAGCATGTTACATTTGGCACTCTGCTCTGTGACTTTATTGACATGGTCGCAATGGGCCCGTAATGGGGATTCCTACAGTGCTCACCCAACCAGGCTCACCCATCCTGGCTAGTGGCTACAGCCTTTCATTCTGAATGAACTTGCTTTCTTGTACCTCTGGATAAGTATGAGGTGGTGTAGTAAACCCCTCTGCCCAGACTTTGTAACACCAACTTAAGGATTTTTTTCTTAGTTCAAACTATATCATTAGCTCATTGTGGAGTCATGTGAAGTCATATAATTTGATAACCCACTTGCCTTAAAATGATGGAAGTGCCAGTCATCCAAAACATCATTAACATGATAATTATGGTCCTTAGGCATCAAGGTCAGGGAAATTAGGCTTATATATCAAATATATTCAAAGCTGCCACAAGTAAATAGGTAGTTATTTAAGTGCATATGTTTGTGTAAGGAATGAGTGCAAGCATGCATTTTTGCCTAATCTCTCAATAATATTGGTGGTTATTGTACATTACTGCCTTGATTTTTACAGCAGGTCAAAAATGCATGGAATTGGCAGTAACAAAGTCTAGAGTAAGCCAAACATGTCGTTGTCGTGTTATTCTCAGATTTATAGTTCCCTTTTTGTTTCCTTTCGTTTCAGTTGGCCAGATTCTAAATCTAAACAGATCAGATGCAGCATCGTCCCCTTCCATCTGTAAATTGTATTCATGCTGCAGTTGTCATTTTTGCTCTTATACAAGTGCCTAAAAAAGCCACCTGACGGTGGTTTCGTAACAGATGACACTTAGGTGGGTGGGAAGCACCATGACTAAATGGACTGAGGAACTGGGAGTGCAGAGTGAAACGGACAGCCAGCGCCAGAGGCCCGAGCTGCAGCCAGAAAGAGGAAATGGAAACTGGGATTGCTTCCTCATGCTGAGCTTTTTTACATATGTTTTCTTTCCTACTGCACGTGAGGGCAGGTCTGCATGGGCGTACTTCTGTTTTTCCCCAATACGCTCCCGTCAAAAGCCTATCCATGCCGATGTTCCATTTACATTTGTGCCTCCAGCGATACTAGTGGCGTTTGGTTGTGGTTTCCTTGCATGTTAATAAAATGTTTGGCGAAGGCGTGGCTCAACAGTTGTGGCCTCTTGGCTGGTTACCAAACAGCACAATCAACCCTTGCCCACAGGCCCCTCCCCATGTTGGCTGATGTCTTCCTGTTGGTTATGTGTAATAAGTTGAGCAGGTCAGTGATCCCAGGTCGGTAGTGCTGTATCTTAACAGTAGATTTGAATGAACCGCACCTAAGAGAGAAATACAATGTTAGGATTTAACTGCACACAAATAATGACGAAAGTTGAACAGTAAAATGCTGACAATGCAAACAATAATTGTCACTCCTGCCATTATGTGAG